>NC_046164.1:51420584-51535600 GCF_011064425.1 Rattus rattus | reverse complement strand
ATGTGGGCAGGAGTGGGCAGTGTTGGTGGTCTCTTCTGCTCTGCAGCCTCAGGAGTGCCCACCTGACCAGGCGGTAAGGTATCTCTCCCACGGGTTCTGGGAGCAGAGAGCTGCTGCGGGCCGGGATCCTCGGGTGTGGCTGGTTCACCTTTTCTGTTTGTTGTTGAATCTGTTGACATATGAATCTCAGAACCATTGACATCATATGTATTTTTGCAGTTTAGATATGTACATAGGCATAATATTCCCTTGAAATACCATTTCCCTTCACTAATAAAGGACTCTCTATACTGTAAAATCAGAATTTTCTCTTTTGATTTTAGTAATGAAATCCTTCTTTCTTTATTATTTTCAACGAGCCTACCTAAAGCTTTGTCAATATATTGCTCTTAAAAATGCTTTAAAAGATACAAAAGTCAAATTTGAAATTGCTCTTGTCATTCTTTTTTTTTTTTACCACATACATGCATTGAAAGTCACATGATTGTAATTATGAAGCTGAGAAGGGTTTAGTTTTCAGTTTTACGCTCACTGGTGACAGTCCTGCATAGGGGCAGAGTGGTGCTGTTTGTTACACATCATGTGCTCTTCGGCTGTAGTCAGCTTAGTCACCGTCTCACATACCATGTTTTTTCCGTGCTGAGAACATTCAACTTTCATTGTTAACTATAATTGCCCTCTATAGAATGTAGTTTCTTCTGGATAAACTCCTTTGATCTTTCATTTAGTGATCTCCTTCAGGAAGACTCTGATGGTCATTTGAAGAACAAGAAAAGTAATGTTTTTTCATGGAAATTTTTGACATTGAGAATTGTGCAGAGGACATTTTGAACAAAGGAAAATTTAGAAGGCTTGTGTGTTAGTTCGTTCAGTCATTTGTTTGATCAAGTTTGAATGCTTTATATAAATTATGAGCAGTTTACCCTTGTCCCCTTCTATGTAGCTTCTCACTGACTTATATGGGGGCCACTAGCTAAATGTATTAAATAGTTCCTAAATTGTGGGCATATGACATAGAAATATAACGTAAAGTTCTAATTAATTGCATTTTGTTGAAGTAAAATATTTGAATAACTCTTTGCACATTGACCAGTTGTGAGTCTCAGTGCTAATAATGACTTCAGAGGACGTACCCCTAAGTGGCAGACTCTTACTGAGACCTTCTCCTATAGGCTGAAGCATCTATGCTGAAGAAGAGGTGGTAAGATTATAAAAAGCCTGAAGTAGTGTTTCCAAGGAAACAGCCTTTTCCAGACTCTCTAGGCCGATGTACATGTCAACTCACAGAGACTCTGGTAGCATGCAGAACCTGCCCAAGTCCAAGCCACACAATGCCCCAGCATGTAGACGGACAGTGGATATAAACTCTGACCCTAACTAAGAAGCTGTTTGCAATGAAAAGCTGTTTGGAAGAGAAAATCTGCTTTTTGTATATCAACCACATTACAGACCAGCCACATCCTCAAAAGTAGTTAGCCAAACACAAAAGAGAATCCAGAGATTTCGTGTACTTCCTTTGTTTGTGCTATTTGGATCTGGAAGGTTTGTTTGTTTTGATTTTTTTCTTTTTTCTTTTCTTTTTATTTATATTTTTTGAGAGAGGAATAAAACATGAACTTAAGTGGATAGGAAGGCAGGAACAATCTGACAGGAGTTGAGGGAGGGTTAAGTATAGGATTAAAATGTATTATAGTATGTTTTTAAAAACCAGAAATTCAAAAAATTGAATCAGCATTAAAGTTTAATATTGATTAAATATTAAATGATAATACTTGGATATATTGGTTTAAATAAAATATATCAAGAAAACAAAATGTAACTGATTCTTTTAACACTTTCAATGTGGGTGCTAGACTATTAAATACACAAGACTCATAGCGATTTGATTGGTAGCTATATACTAGAGCTTCTGTAGTGAGTAAAACATGCGTGGTCTCCATCATGAAACAAGTTAAAGGTCTTATTTTATTTAACTTAGATATGGTAGAATGGTTTTGACAGTTATCTTAGCACCATATAAATATAGTAAGGAGCTAACATAATCATGTAAGACTAATAAGTGATAGTGTTTTAATTTTTATATATTAGAAGGAATGTTGTGCAAACTAAGTTGACATAAATCTGTATGTGTTCAGTGTCTTTGCTGGTTCCATTATAGCTTGTTGTGTAATGCTATGTATACTAGTCACTTCTTTGACTCTGTAAAGAAAGCCCATTCTAATTAACTTGGTAACTTTGAGATAACTATAAGTCCTACTTTAAAAATGAAGAAAGGGGTTTAGAATAATTGTTTAATTATCGAAAAATAAATAAACCACATGATAGTAAAAATAGTAAAAATTCTGACACATAGATATCTCATTTAGACCGACAACCAAAAGGCACCTAGTCATGAAGCCTTGGCTGACTGTCATTGAACTTCAGACTGGCCTGGAATTCATAGAGGTCATCCTGTCTGTCTTGTGAATGCTGGAATCAGTCATGCACCATCACACCTGGCTCATTTCAAATTCCAATCTCTCACTTCTACAAAGCATCAAACTTCTTGAAGTTGAAGAAAAGGCCTTCACAGTATTATTTTCAGGAAATGCACTCATCCCAATTTTGGTCCCCATGTGCATGCAACTTTTGGCATAACTGTCTTTTATACCTGGGAAGGCACATTCCTGTGGTCTTGTACTATGCCGCTTTAGGCTTCTTTTTTAAAAAGGAACTTTTGTACCCTTTGAGTTAGTCTCAGTTTTTTCATGAACTAATTTTCTGATATTCTTTTCTCTGCTATATGTGACTGGTACCATTAGGTATGTCTTAATTCCTTAAGACATGTACAGTAGAGGGGGGTTTGTCTGTTTATTCTGGTGTCACCTCTATGCCTGTGCCAAGAGATGAATCATGACTTTAGGATTCTGATAGAGCACATGGGGATAGCTTTTTAAAGGCAGGCTACATAAATCCAAACCAGCAAAATGAAATTTTATTACTCAAGACTGAAATAAATGATGTAATAATTGTTACTTTGAATTATCTTTACTTTTTAAATGAGCATCTGAAAACAGAAAATATTTCTCTACTATTTAATTGTTGGTACTAGATTTAAAGTCTGCAGTTTTATAAATGGGAAAGAAATCCCTCTGATTCAGAAAAATTGGTTTGAATCATCTTTAAGAAAACTAAAAGTTAAAATATTTTCAGACAGACATAAATATTATCTTGTAAAAGTAAAACAAGTCATATGATTATTATTATAACAAACTACAAAAAAATCATTATTTTTCATAGTTGCAGTATTATTCTAGGTTCAATAAGAAACTTCCCTATTCTCAAGAGGGCACAATTCCATAAGTAAGGGTTACAAAGATCATGGCATACAATCTTTGTCAGGACAAGAATTTTTATTAAGTAAAAATACTGACCTTTCAATCATCATATTAATAACAATATGTTGAAAAAAGCCATTGATTTACAAGTACATTATAGAGGAGCACATGGCTAGATTATTGCTAAGCAGGAGGAGAAAACCTCCTTTCATGAATTATACTACTGAGGTGCTGGATGTGACAGTTAGTGTTTATTTTCAGGTAGTATCTAGAATTACCTATGTGGCAGCACTCTGGGCATACTGATTATCCTGATTAAAGTTAGCCTTTCAGAATGTTTGTGTGGTATTACTTGCCTATGTTAATTGGGAAAACCCAGCATCTTAGTTGTGGATGGAACTATCCCCTGGTTAACATGGGGAAAGTAAACTGGACACTAGCAAGCCCAGATCTCAGCTCCTTTTTTAGTTATGCATTATGACCAGCCAGCACCCTTCTCCTGCTACCATGCCTTGCCTGCTTGCTGTCATGTTTTCCTGGTTATGATAGACTACATCCCTTTGGAACTGTTATTCAACATAATGGTTCCTTCTTTAAGGTGCTTTTGTCAGAATATTTTTTATTGCAATTGCTTGAATAACTAAGACACAAAGCCATCTGACTCCTACTCTACTTCAAAATAATTTCGTCATTCTCATTGTTTTGTGAATCTACTTACTCACTCCCAAAAATATTGTGCATGGCTTTTTTTAATACAGATATGACATCTCCACAAACAAATCAAACACATGCTCTTCAGTCAATACTTTTATTTCTAAATCCTTTTCATGTGTAATATAATAGGACAGGTAACTAGTAGAAAAGCTAGGCTCCCCCAAATTCTTAAGATAGACATATCACTAAAGAGAAAATCTCCTCTAGTTTTATTTCATGGAATTTAATCACGTGGAAATAATTTAATAAGTACACAAATGAGATGATAAGTGTTTGAGATGTGAAGATGACCAGGTCAAAGACATGATTCACATTACCACATACTATTCACTCCAGCTTGTTAAAGACTTGATAATGCATGGATGATTTATGCATGGGGTAGTGTCATTGAGCATGTGATACTGACCATGTCTCAAAAGGTGACAAGAACCAGCTGAGTAAAGAAAATGAGGATGCAGAGCTTTCCCCAGAGAGCAAACAGCAAGTGCACAAAGGAACGGGCTATGAAGAGCTGATAGGAGATTGTGGAGGGAATACAAGGCAAAAAACAGAATGTGGGGGTTATGCAGAGCAGACAGCACCTATGCTGTGGCCCCTTTAGAGCGAGGAGCTATTCCAGTTTCAAGAGCAGGCAGCTATTAAACGAAGTGATGTGATCATACAGACATTTGAAAAGATCAGTCCAGCTGACTTCTTTCTCTTCTCCCAGGGAAGGCTACTACTCATTCCCTATAGCTCTTTGTGGTCCCCATTAACTCACACTGAGGCAGTTTCTCATTCTTACTCCATGGATGTGTGAACAGAGATGAAGGAATCTAAAACACTGTCAGATTTCTGAGTGCACCCAGGAATTTCCACCCTCAGTTTTATGGTAGCTTCTTGTGTGAAATAAATAAGGTGACTGTCTGCTTTCTCTGTCAGCACTTCATTTTATTTGCATTATAATGTTTATAGATTAAACACACACACACACACACACACACACACACACAAACACACACACAGAGTAGCAAAAGCTCATTCCTCTAGGGTCAGGCTTAACATCATCTTTGAAGTCTTTCAATGCCTCCTTACCATCTGTTTCTGCCATAGTAGTTCATACCTGACTTTTAATCATGTTTAATTACATTGTACTTATTTGTGATCCATGGTGCTTATGGGCACACTTAGATCAGGAACCATGATTATATTTCTTTTCATCTTACAACTAGAAAGAAGCATGATCTCTGACAAGAAGCTACTATAGTTTGAGGATTACATTACTTAGAGATTTTTGCCCAGTGACCTACATTTCCCACCAAACAGAAAGGTAAGTCTCGTTTTTCAACAATGAGATGTGAGCAGTTTTTATCATACATTAATCTAGATGAAACAACCCTAAGTCAAAGAGATATGGTTTCTTTAAACCTGGCCTTTGTCATTAGAACAAATTATGTCTGAAACTCTTCTGATTGAATCTCTGATATTTCTGCTTCTCAGTTCAAGTTTCACTTGGGATTTCTGTTTTTCCACTTACACAGAAGGGCCTGAGTGGTATCCAGTATTAAATCGTTTCTGTGTAACTTTCACATCTTACGTCCATAATGCCCTCTAGATTTCATGTTTATGGCAATGCATTTGGAAACATACGAAACTTGGAAAAATGCAATGTAAAGTCAAGGGAAGGAAAGCAGGGGATTTATGGTCTCAAATGTCTTGCTATAGCTAATATGAGTCTTGGGTGTTTTGATAGAGTAAGAGTGATTTGGTAGACATTCCATTTGTGAGGTTTACATCCTGAGGATCAATGGGAATTGCCCATTCCAGTTTGTGTGCCCTATCTTGTCTTTGTAATATCTTTTATATCCAAAGTGACTATAATTAGTGCAATAAGTATATTGAATTTTCTAGTGGCAACTTATGTGCCAATGACATTTATTTCATATACATCACTGTGTTTCTACAGTGTAGTAAACAAAAGAAAGGCTGGAAGGAATGTGGGAAGAAAGGGTACCAATCCATCCAGGTTTTCTCAGAACTCATTCCATTTTACAGCTGAAGTTTTTGTCCTAACAGACCCTGAATTGCTAGTCTAAACTTTAATATAGTTGTGAATATTGGATTTTTAATTCTTTTAAAATCTCCCTTTCTTTTGCTTTTGTATTTTCCCTCACAATCAATACTTATGACAGTTATCAAATAAATGTTCTTAACTAGCACATGAAGGTGATAAGGATAGAGGAAGGTATGAGAAGAGGTTCATTTATTTGGTGAAACAGATGCTTTGGTATCCAATTCTTTCCTTGAAGGACCAGCAGCTTTGCCACTGAATCTCGTGGTAGCCAGAGATCAGGTCAGAGTGAAAGCAAATCAACACTGCTTCAGAGGGAAGGGGGAAGGAAACAGACTAACCCAGGCCTTCAGTGACAACTCGGATTTCTGCTATCACTATCATTTCTTCACATGTTTAACAGAAACTAACTCTTTTCTTCACAAGGCCATAGTAAATCAATGTCTCAGATCCTTTTGTTATATTTTGTGACCTTTGTCAAGGGTCCTTTTCTTTTCTCTCTGAACCATGAAGGTCTATATAGAGGAAGGAGGTTCTCATTGATGGATACTCTTGATTGTCAACTTGATAGAAATTCTTGAATGTTCCTATGCTGATTTACTGACTACACATATTTATTTCTATTTCGGATGTGAGGTTCTTAGCAACAAAGGCTAATATATTTCTGATGCTGAGCACTGTACCAAACTCATACTGGGAATGTCACAATGTGTGACACTTTCTAACAGATTGATGAGAGAGAGAGAGAGAGAGAGAGAGAGAGAGAGAGAGAGAGAGAGAGAGAGAGAATGGTGATGTTTGAGATATTATTGCATATGAGAAATTCAGATCTGCTTCAATATCCTACAAAATGATGTAGAATTGAATAATTCATTTTTAAACCCAATCTTGTTTCCCCTTATGGAAGGTGTTCATCAACTTATGCCACACTCTCTGACTAGAGAGAAAAAGTCTATAGACTCTTTCCAAAGATTCCATGCCCAGAAATTCCAAAAACTTGCTATGGGTATCTTAGTAATCCTTTACCTGTTGACTCATCTGTATGAAAGATCATGCGTTCTTTATTTCCATCCTGGCAGCCTCTCTGTTCTCTCCATAATGAAATAGTATTAATCCCTGAAAATTAATTTTCAGTGTTACCATCTCCCACAATGCTTTTTTGGACTACATATCTTACCCTCAGCAGTCCAATTAAATAGATGCTTTGTGTGCCACACAATAGCTCATGCACGATTTCACCATTCCTCTGTCTCTCTATCTTAAAATTGTCAGATTTCTCTTGAGAGTAAAAACCTATTCATAGCAAGGACAGTGACTAAATTTTTTTCTGTTCAGTCCTTAGCCAGTGCCTGTCACATAACAGGTAGAAAAGTGGTTTTTGAATGAATGCCTTTGAATCCAAATTGGTAGCAATAATGTACCTTCTACTCCATTTCAAAGGAGCCATATGTCTTCAATGTTGTGCAGAGGGAATTGCCTTCCTATAGCTATTGCTTCCTAGGGTGCTGTAGCAAGGCCATACAAGTTCATTGGCTATAGATCTAAAGTTGTTTGCTGGCAATACATCAGGCTTGTATTGATTTTGTACATCCTCTTGATTAGCTGTCATATGTTCTCTTTGCCTCAAAGTTGTGGATAGCTGATTCTCAGGATGTGACTGACTGACAGATTTAACATCTTCTAACTCAGTGATATAATGATGTCCAAAAAAAAAACGGGTGAGAGATTTTTACTTTTACCCTAAATCATCATCACCTTTTCAAATAAGCCCAATTTATTTTCCTTGTGAGATACTAGTGTTCCTCTTCTATGGAGAACAATTATCTATAGTCTTAAGTAGATAGGATCCTAGATTCAGAAGCTAGGACAAGGACTTGTGCTTTATTTTTTAAGGTTCACAATTTGATGCTTGGAATACTGAATTTAACTTTTTATACCATTCATCTTTAAAAGAAAGATAAGAATTTCTCCCTGAGTCTTGCTAATGGAGTTTAGTGATAAAGTGTACGAACAGAATTTGCACCTTTCCATTTGTAGGATTATATCATAAGTTGTTCCCGGGAGGTATTTTCTTCTGCAGTTCAACATCAAAAAATTTCTTTGTATAAAAATTATGTGTTTTTTGATTACATAAAACAATTTTTGTTTTTGTGCTTTTATTGCATTCTAGGTATCTGTAATTTGGTTGTATACTATTTGAATGTAAATACCCAGTCCTCTGGGTCTGATTGGATTTGGGTGCATGGGCCCTTTCTTCATATCACAGAGCCAGTGTTGACTTAGCAGATAGGACATGGTCATGTTGTTATAATCAGCCAAGCTACAGGGAGCTGCTTGTATAATGGAATCTGAGACTGTGTAACTCCAAATGGCTTTTCTTAGTGTTAAAACAAAATCACAGGAAAGAAAATATCAGGAAGATAACTGAGATAACATAATCAGGGTGACAATGTAACTATACGATTCAAAAATGAACAAGCAAGATTTTCCTAGTCCAGCAGGGGGGAAGTACTCTTATTGTCATTTCTTAACCATAGCATAATAAAGAAAAAAAGGGAAATAATAACAAAGACGATTCGAAAAATCATCATGCGATTAGCTATTACATTAAAATCAAGAAATGGAAGAAGACAGAGCTTTCCTTTGCTGTAAACTTTTACTGCTTAGCCTAGGGTCTCCATTATCAAAGACACATCTAGGAAGATGACCCTAGATTTTCCTGACATGGCGTGCATTCTATTGGCATGAGAGTGTTAACCTAAATGAACAATGCTGACATCCAGGGGTTCAGTGTTACACTTCTTAGTCTTGTTTGTAGCCTAACATCTGCTGTATGGGACTCTATGTACACCTAAGTATGCTTGTGGTAGCTTGAATGAGAATGATCATTTAAAATTTGGTCCCCCTGTTGGTGGCACTGCATTTCTTAGTGTGCCAAGAGAATATGATTGTCTAGCTTCTTGTGCAAGCTTCTATGTATGCTGCTTTCATCATTATGGATTCCTTTCCTAGAACTGTAAGTAAAAACTAAGTCTTTTAAAGTTGGTTTGGATCATGGCATTTTATCACAGCAATGCAAAGCAACAAATCCAGCGTTGTGGTATGCTGTCTTAGACACTTTAATTTTATATAACTGGAATAATGGAAAGGACAAGTGGGAAACTTTAGGTTGAACCATTTCCATACCAACGTGATCCTCAGAGACTCAGATATAACCACGGAAAGTCACATATTCCTTTGTGAGAGAGTTGCGTGAGATAGGATGAACTGAGACGTTGTATACCAAGAGCTGCTGCTCTCCCAAAGTGAGAGAAAATGATGAGTTATTTGTCTTTATTTTCCTACAGAACTGTCAGTATGTTACTAGATTAAAGGCCTACTATCTCTCAGAAGTATTACTGCTAGCCATGAACCTGGTGGTGTCTTGGCAGTATATATGTATTTGGAGATTTTGAAAAGCAAATGGAGGCACTTTGCAGAAGTCAAGAATAGATTTTATACTTTGTGATGATAATAAGATATACATGTGCATGCTGTAGAATGAATTTTGCAAGCATGGAATGATCTTCAAATTATATTACAGCTTATATAACAAGGAAAATATCACAGAGAAAATAAGGATGGAGCTGAATGATCTAGTAGGTGGCATACTTAGATAGTGAGAGACAGAAATAATAAAATGGCATATTCTTAAAAAATACATTCTTTAAAAATATTCTCATAAAGTACATAGTACAGTCTGACTCAGAAAGCAACCCTTGCAAGAATAGATTAGGGAAGTTAATGAATACATATAAACATGATGATGTTACTTCAGGAACGAGGAACACATCTGTATAGGTATCAGCACTCCACAAAACAAGGGCTGGGCAAGAGTCAACCAGCTCTTATGCCAACAGATTGTTGTGCAGGGCAGAAATATAGACACTGTCAGAATAGATTTAGATAAAAACCTGTAAAAGTTGTTGTGTGGGATGTCAGGTAGGTGTTTAAGATACAGTATGCTAATCACAATGCCCACAGAGACGTGTTTAGTTTTGAGGCTATAAGGTTAATATCTGCCTAATGAAAATAAAGTGGATGGGTAAGAAACTTACAGAAAAAGGCTTTCTGAGAATTATTGTTGAGTTACTTGGAAGATGATTGGAGAAATAAAACTGAAATTGTACATTTTATGATTTTGAGATGAAATAAAGAGAGAGAAACTCAAGCTTTTTGGGGCCATCTCCTTTATAGCAGGCTGGTGATCATTTTCTTCATTGTTCTGATGTCACTTCTAAGTTCCCAGAGTCCTGGAACTCAGTGGAGCAGGACATGGGTAATCAGATAAACACACAATATTTGGAAGAATTGTATAACAAAATCAATTTGGGAATTAAATATTGAGATCAGTTACTAGAAAATTTGATGTGAATATTCTGATATCACTAACTCTGAATTTTATTTCTGTTTCTCTCTGAATACATGTGTGTGTGTTCAGTGTGTGTGTGTGTGTGTGTGTGTGTGTGTAAAATATGCTTTCCCCTTTGATTTAGAAAATTCAACTTAATGAGCAATTCCATAGATTCTCAAGGGTAAGCAATTCAAAGAGAGCTGAAGGAGACTCAAAATTTCTTTAATCTTGAAATTAAATTTTTATACAATGCTTTTTTATCTCAAAGTACTACTCTTACACTTTAATATATTATTCCCATTTTTCTTAATCATCTGCGAAGTCTTTAAATTTTCCCAAAAAAGTAATATTATTTTGACTATGTGTGGTATTTGTGTATATATACATTGTGCATGTGGGGCTGTCAGAAGACAACCTTTGGAAACTGTTTTTCTCAGTATCTCTCAAGGGCTTGAACTCGGGTTTGGCAGCTGGCTCTGCAAATACTTCTACAAGCTGAGCCATCATAGTTCCCAGTAGCTATAAAATCTTAAAGTTTAAGTGGTTGTTTGAATATTCTTTTTTTATTGGATTTTTTATTTACATTTTAAAACCTTTCCTTGTTTCCCATCTAAAACTCCCCTCTCCCATCCCTCCTCCTCCTGCTTCTATTAGGGTATTCTGCCACCCACCCACCCCTGCTTGTCTCCCCTCCCTGACATTCCCCTACACTGGGGCATCGAGCCTTGGCAGAACCAAGGGCTTCTCCTTCCACTGATGCCCAACAAGGCCATCCTCTGCTACATAGGCAGCTGGAGCCACAGGTCTGTTCATGTGTACTCTTTGGTTGGTGGTTTAGTCCCTGGGAGCTCTGGTTGGTTGGTATTGTCGTTCTTATGAGGTTGCAAGCCCCTTCAGCTCCTTATTCTAAAGTAATAACTGAATACTAGGGATACCTTGTGGAGATCATCAAACTCCTAAGTCCTTTGCTACTATAGCTTTAGGATGAGGCCAAAGGGTAATAAAACAAAGTATAATTTATTTCTCTATTAATTAATTAGTGGGTTTGTTGGGGACGTTCCTTCATTTCTTCAGGTTTCTTTATATTCATTTGAAAATAAGGATACAATTCCTTCTCAAAGTGAAATATTAACTATGAATGTCCATTCTTTGGTAAGGAGAATATTTTATAGTGAAATATTACATACTCAAATTTTATGTCAACTTGACACAGGCTAGAGTTATCTGAAATGAGGAAATCCCAGTTGAGAAAATGCTTCCATAGTATCTGTCTGTAGGGCAATTTATTAATTGGTGATTGATGGGTGAGGGTCCATCTCTTTTGAGTGATGCTGTCACTGGGTTGGTAGTACTTGGTTTTATAAAAAAGCATTCTGAACAAGTCATGATGAGCAAGTTGGTAAGCTGTGCCCCATCTATAGTCTTTCTATTAACTCCTGCCTCCCTCCACATTTTAGTCTTTCTTGAGATCTTGTCCTAACTTCCAACATTGATGTACTATGATGTAGAAAAGTAAGTAAAATAAACTTTTTCCTCCCATTTTGCTTTTCATCATGGCATAAGTAACCCCAAGTATGACTCTGTGTGTGTGTGTGTGTGTGTATGTGTGTGTGTGTGCATGTGTGTGTGTGTGTGTGTGTGTGCATGTGTCTGTGTGTGTGTGTGGCATATTTATATCAATTGGCTAAGTAAGGTTTCCATATAGATTTTTATATTGTACAGTTTAAGCACATCATCTTTGTTCTTCTTCCTCTCTTGCTTAGTTCCTTGTTCTTGAATCATTGACGAAAGCACAGTTGTATAGCTTCAAGGTGAACACTTTTTGCTTGAAAAATACAGCTAAGTTAACAACATGCATACAAAATTTGAACTAACATTTTGGTTATACTGACGTTCTTAAAATGTAATAGCATATATGTGATAAAATGCATCAAGAAATCATGAAACTTGAGCTCAATCTGAAATTCAATCTCCATTCTAATACTTAATTTATATGTCAGAATGATAAGGGCCTATAGAATATTCTAAGATGTATTTGTATGTGGAAGGAGGAAATGTGTTCACTAATCATTGGTCAGTTTTAGAAGATGCTTGTCCTATATCTAAAATATGGCTCCAGAAAGAGCTTCCCTATCTTCAAATGGGGCGTTCCCTTTACAAGAGTTCCTTACAATAAGGACCCTTAGAGTTAGAAAGCCAGCTTAGTCTCATAACACTCATGACATGAATTCAATCTTCAGGATCAAAATAAAAAGGGGGAAGAAATGAATGCAAAAAAGGAAGGAGGGATGGAGGAGGAAAGAAGGAAGGAAAAAAAGGAAAAGACTGTGGTAGCCTGAAGAGGAATGGAGAACTGGAGAAGGAAGAAGAATGACTTCAGGTAAGTCAGTTTAACACACCATTGAATTGCTTATGAAACAAGATAGAACTCTGAATCAGGTCGTTTTATATAAGTTTCCCCTTAAAGAATTGGGAGCCTGCAGTCCCAAGATACAGAGCTTACAGTCACTGAACCTTAAAAAGAAAAATTATTTCTTTGTGCTTTTTCAGAAAGAGATGGGTGGGGTGCTGTTGGCTTATAAGAGAGGGATTAAGCTAAATGGAAGTCTTTTTTCAAAAATATTAATGAGAAATCTTGAACAAAGATTTAACATGATTATTTTATTGCCATCTAAAAGATGATAGAATCCCATGAAGAATGAGAGGACTTTTGGGTGTGAAAACAAGAAAAAGTTATATTTGGTGTTTCTATGTTTGCTTAAATGGTATAGCTCTGGATTTCATTTTCTTGCATTTTAGGAGAGACGACATGAAGGGAGAATGCATTATGTGCTTTTAATATTTCTCAGCAGATGATTCTTAACAGGTATCTTCCCATTCTCTTCAGCATAATTGGAACATAAGATATTTTTTATAAATATATGGAATATAGGTGTGAAGCAGTTCACACACCATTAGCACATTTCTCCACAAAATTTCACACTGGTCAAGAATTTATGACACAACTCAGGGTTGGAAACATATCACCAGGAGGTAGCACGCACACCAGAGACTGCTTTGGCAGCACTCAGAATCACAAGGTATTTGTTTTACTAGTTTTAAATAAGTTGGATGGCTGTTAAAAATTTTAAATTAAATTGAAAACTTTGAAACTGTCATTTATAATCAAATTCTTAATCAAGTTTTTAAAAAAGAAGACTCTGGTTCTGGAAAGAGAGATGGTCCAGTGGTTGAGGGCTAGTCTTGCAGAGTAGCTGAGTTTGGTCTCCAATGTTTAGATTAGCACGCTCAACCAGCTAGGGGGATCTGATGACTCTTGGATCAGTAGGTACCTGCACTCAGGTGAACATAGCTTTCTTCTGGCACACATAATTTAAAAAAAACACTTATTTAAAACATTTTACAGCAGAGATTAATAGTTATTAAAAAGGTCAAAGAGGTTTTCAAAAGACAGATTTTGGTGGCGATATCAGCTTCGGTGTTATGAACACATTTAGCATAATGTGATATGTTTCATCCAGGACTTAGGATACTGCACTTTTTTTGCACTTTTTTTTTGGCTGAAAATAACACATTAAAAAACTGCCATCCCCACACAATAGGCTATTCAGCTGCAAGGCATTTATTTGTGTTTTAAATTTGTTTTTCTTGCTTTCGATCTGGCAACAAAATGCCTAGAAGTAACATGGGTAAGATTTTGTAGATGTGTAGGATATATTTTTCAATTTCAAATAGTATGAATAGTTTAATATGAAACCTTTCTCAGAAGAGTGTTGTTGTTCTTTGGGGGGGGTGTTTGCAGCTTCAGTAGAGACACGATGACTGCAGGTTGGTAATTCTGTGCACATATTACATTGTACACAGAGGGAGAAGAAAACAGGACTATGTATTAATGGACGGCTTAGTTATTTTGTCCTTATTGCTGCATGGGCTTTGCCATTGATTGGATAAGAACATCTCTGGATCCCTGTGTAGTCCATCCATCCACCAGAGAGCCATGTCAGGGAGACTGAGAACCCACCAGTGTCTGTAGATTCTCAGTTCAGAAAAGGCAAATTCATTCTTTATAGTAACACTGGATCACTGTCTTAGAGCTATAGTGTACTAGGACTCGTTAGATCAAAATTACATGATTTGCTTTCACTGAAGTTAGAGAAGGAGTATAGTTGAGGCATGGTATATAAGCTATTGACCAGCACAGTTTTAGACATAGTACTAAATAAAGGTATGCATATAAGGCTAGCTAAACAGGAAAGATGAGGAAAATCTGATTTTTTCCATGAATTTCATAAAGCATGCATGTATTGAAGTATAAGAAGTTGCAAAAGTTCATAATAACCTTGGTTATGAAGTTTTCTAGAGGAATTGACCTGTCACATGAGGCAATAAAAGAGGTCATTACCCAGCCTTTAACTTAGACTTTGAAGTCTCATTTTCTTTGGTTTTGCTACAATGTTATTGAGTAACACATACATTTACCCTCTTTTCCTTCTGAGTCTCGGGTGCTGAATGTGCTTAGACTCTTGGCCTGTGCTAGACTTAAGTCTGCGAGATGAGTGAGATGAATACAGGTAAAGGCCGCTCAGTAATTAGACATCGCCGTACTTTCCACTCTTGCTATTCCAACACCTTGCCTCCTAGATCACAAATATGTTAATATTTTCTTCAGCAGTGCTGTACCCTGATCCTGGCAGGTTGAGAATAAAAATTCCACATGGCTTAGTATGACCTTCACATTTTAATCTTGGCTTTTGAATGACTCCTTTGATTGACACATTAAATTTTTCAGACAAAATATGTTTTAAAATTTTAGTACTAGAAAAAATATACAAAAAAGAAAAGCATTTATTTTTTAGTTATTTGTAGTTTGCATATAAAATTATGTACATTAAAATGAACATCTTTTGTTGTCTTCATTTAGGCAATTATTTCCTTAAACTGTGCCTTTTAACTTGTTAAAGGTGACAGTAAATCAAATCGTTGGTAACTAGTTTTAAGAGAATCAAATACAGCATATCAAAGTATAAATTAGTATACATGCAACTTAAGTAAATGTCAACTGAAACTTTTAAGTGTGCACATTCACACATGTGTGTAGGAGTGTGCATATATGTGTAGGTATATTTATATGTAGTTTTATGTAAATTATTTTCGTCCGTAGTTCATAGTCAAATAAATCTGAAAGTAAATGATGAGATGAGGGTTTCAGTGAGTGATGTGCCATCTAAATTTGAGAGTCTACAACTAACGTCCATTATGACCTATTATCATATTTGAAAATGAAATGAGATCATCATCCAGCAAGAAGAGGTCAAAGGTGAGACAAAAATTGGAAGATTAAAGAGAGAGGAAGATATATAACACAGTCTGTGGGGCATGCTCTTGAAGTTAATCTCTTTGGACTTGTTCCCCATTCTTGATAATCTTTCCTCATGCATGTTCTAGGATAAGTGAGGGAAATCTGGATTTCTATGAGATCGGGTATTGCATTAACTTGGGGTAGATCAGAATGATCTGTTGTGTTTAACTTAGTTTCTCTTCTGTCTATAATGAATCCTTTCCTGGAATATTTTCCTCTGAGTCTAAGGTTTATTTCTGTATTTAAATGTTTTTCTTTTGAAATGCACTTAGTTCCAAGTCGGGCTGTGTGTGAAGTTCAGACCCATTATGTACCTCACTCTTGAACCCTTAGTATGCCTTGGAACAAGATTTTCCATCTTGAAACTAGATGTTGTATGTGACATCTCACAATTCTCTCTCAAACTTGCTGGTATAGCATTTATACCATGATACTTAAGAGAGTAGGGGAGAAACTTAATGCCAATAAAATAGTAGCCCGTTGGTTATGGAAGCTTGTTTGCAGAATGACTGGTGATAGATCTCAGAACTCAAAACAGGTAGGCATGTACCTTTTTACCACAAGCAAGTCCTTACTGTGGAATCTATTAGCCTTTTCATTGTCTGGTTCATAAGAGAACTGAGTGGCTAATTAAAGGATCAGATTTATAAATTTGGGTTTTCTGATTATAAATCCTTTTCATTTCAATATGCTTCCTGCCAAATTAGTGTTTGAGATCTACTTTGGATTGGACTTTATAGAATTGAGAAGCTGTCCCAATGATCACAATATTCAAATTTTTAAAGCATGTACCTTGCAATGGGATATGCAGTGACTAGTTTAATATGAATCATAGAGGGTAAAAAGTCAGAAAACATGGACTTCAATGTCAGTCGCGTCTATTAATATGGAGAGCCCCAGGAAACTGTGTAATCCCCTGAGTCATAATTTCTTTATCTTTAAAAACCTCTAAAAATCTTTTTTTTTAAAAAAGAGTACTCTGTTCGATGTGCCTCAGGATGTGACTGAGATAAAACAAATTAATCTATTTGAAAACATTGTACAAAGTACAAAGCATTGAATAAATGAATAACATAACAATTCATCAACTCTTGGAATTATTCATTGCCTGAGACGGGAGGGAGATTTTGTAAAATGATGATGTGAAGAATCATAAAATATTTTATTATAAATTATGTGCCCATTTAAAGGAATAATGGAAGCCATGTTGATGTGTTAATGCGCAGAAGCAGCTGCAGTACAATATCCAAGTGAGAATCTTATGGTTGTGGGAAAGTGGTTGTCTGATAGACTGCACTGAGATTAAAAGCATCAACACAATGAAAAACAGCATGACCCAACCTGGGAGGATTGCGATCGGATGACTTTGATGGCAGGTGGCAGAGGCAGGTTGATAAAAGGCAAGCAAGATAAAAGATCACAGAATCAAAGTAGGAACTGTTTATTCTGAAAGATGAGGCGAGATGGCATTTTGACCATAAAAGAAGTGATGGTTGTTATGAAAAAAAAATCTATAAAGACCTTTAAGCCAGCAGTGATGTCGTAGGGCAAGAGAAAAACAAGTTAGTTTTATTGTAAGAGGTTTGGAAAAGAAAAATCAATGTTTCCTTTATCAAGTAAGTATTGGTTCTTCCTCCCTTTGAATTCTGTATCAAGTGGTAGTCGGATGTATAAACTCTACCCTGAATCCTAAGGAGAACCTGCTTCAAACACATGGGCAGCTTTCAGGTTTTCTCAATGAAAAGAAGAATTCATTGACTGAGACTGATTTTGAAAATGAGGTAACTGGAGCTTAACCTGTCGACATTATAGGACTTCACAAATATGACTGGGAGCGCAACATGACACACAGTGCTTCACAGATTAAAGACCAGGGTCCAAGGCAGGTGCATACATGACTTTACCTAGGTTCTAATGAGTTAGAGAAAGTTCTTTTTGAGAAGTCAAGAAGAAAACATTAATTATAAGTAGACTACAGATTTACTGCTATGATTACCATACAATGTGTCATCATAATGTATCTTCGAAAAAAGTTTTAGGAAACCATTTTTGCATGCTGCATTTCTTTGTTACAACAATGCAGAGAAGTCCATCTGACTTTTGTCTTACTAAAGAGGGGACACTGTTGGATGAAAGACTTGGATCAGTTATGTAGC
Organism: Rattus rattus; assembly: GCF_011064425.1. NCBI lineage: Eukaryota > Metazoa > Chordata > Mammalia > Rodentia > Muridae > Rattus > Rattus rattus. The sequence goes on along the minus strand of NC_046164.1, from coordinate 51,517,611 downwards.
TGAACTGTGTAAGTGTCTGCACTAGGCGTAAAACTCTCATTCTTTAGGTTCAAAAACTAAAGAGTTCTGTTTGTCTGTTTCTTCCAAGTGATCTATTTTCAAAGACCAAAAAGCATGTACTTAAAAAAAAGGAGCAATCCAGCAGTGTGTGGGAAGTCACAGGGTTAGGAGAAAGGCACTCAGAAACATAGCCTTGAGTATTCCCTTTAGCAAGTACTTGACATGGGCTAGTTACACAACTTCGCTCAGTGTCAGTCCAGCATGCGGCTCTCTGCCCCCAAGCAGTGCAAGCGAGTAGTTCCAGGGGAAGCCTATTTAAATCATCATGAACATAAACTTAGATTTCTGAACAGGCTCAGTGATGAGAAAAATGCTCCTGATCTCCACTCCTAATGGTGAGACACTACACAACCAGTGGCTCCAGGCTCATACAGATAATATAAACTGACAACCCTCCAGCGCTTAGAAGCGCTACATAAAATTGGACAAAAGTATACTTTATGGTACCTCAGCTACAATAAAGGATGGAAGAAGGAAGGACAGACGTTGAAAAGAAAATGGACTCTTTAGCCTGGAGGGTGGTCGTTTGGGGGGAGAACCTCCCCAGCATCTGGGGTGGGGATTTGCATGTGCGCATGCTCATTTTTCTCCTTCCCAATTGAGACCAGGTTTCGGTGGTGACTAGGTCCAGGGGGAAAATGTCTGCATATTCAGGAAGAGTTAGATAGTGTGCTCCTATTTCAGGGAACTGATTAAAAACAACAATCTAGACACTATGAAGTTAAAAAAAAAGAAGATTCAAAATAACATTTTCGTGTTTCATGCTTTGCCATTTAGTCAAATAAAAGGACATCTAATTTGGGAACCAGGTGGTGAAATGCTATGTCTCCTTAGGATCTACAGTTGGATTTGACAGTGTTTGTGTGTTTTTATGTCTCTGAAGACAAAGGGACTGGGGAGAGGACGGAATTAATTGTCAGGTTTATTTTTTTCCTGATTGAGAATGAGAAAACAGAAAAATTTAGTTTTGTTTTTTTGTTTATTTTTTTTTAAAAATGACTGCATGTTGAATTTGCAGTTACTTAATGGTAAAATATCCTTCAAGAAAGTTGGTATGATCTTTGCATGTGTGATTATTTTTACTGGCTTAACTTTGAAATAAGTGGGTTTTTTTTCCTGAAAAACTATTTTTACACAATATTAAGTACAAGATCCTGCCATCTGAAGTCCGAACACAGACCTTTGTGAGGATGACAGAGCCTATTTACAAATCTATTTTAATTACTTCCTGGATGAGCACAGTTCACAGTCATGGACTCTATTAAATAAGGATATGAGTGTGTGGTGGGAGGCGGTGGAAAGTTACAAAGAAGCAGGCAAGGGGAGAGTTTCATGGCAAAGCTCAAAAGCCTGAGTCCTCAAACAAGGAGGGAATTAAGAGATGGGTCAATGTTCTCTCTCTCTCTCTCTCTCTCTCTCTCTCTCTCTCTCTCTCTCTCTTGTGTGTGTGTGTGTGTGTGTGTGTGTGTGTGTGTGTGTGTGTGTGTGTGTGTGTGTGTGTGTGTGAAGAGTTTGTGTCCTTGAGAATGAGCAGGGAAACATTCGTGGAGGCTCAGGGGAAAGGGTAGGGGTGTAAATCAGATAAATATGTATCCGTGTATGAACATCTTGGAAAATCTTCACATTAGCAATAATCATTTTTATTTACATTTTACCAGGTTGCATCTACCTTAGAATAAGTCGTGTTAAGAGGGAATTGATAAAATTGAACTTCTCTTAGTCTGTATAGCAAGTTATAAGCAGTTGCATTTGCAAAGGAAGTTATCTCATCTTAGTAACAACTTTATTTAATTCAAAGTCAAGTAATCAGGAAAGCGTTAGGATGACTAAAGCTGTGTGCTAGGGTGAGCACCTTTGAGAATGAGTAGCTCTGCAGCCATTTGCGATTGTGTCTTCCTATCAGCAGAGGCACGCTTCCCTACACTGACTGGTCTTCTCTACAGCAGGTTATTTTGCACACTGCGGAGAATGTATTTTGACTGTCCCTATCAGATTCACCTTGCTGTGCCGAAAGCCTTTTGTATTAAATATAAAAATATCTGATTTTCAGTGAACTGAAGTATTAGCCTTAGATATATTTTGACACTCTAGGTTTATCATGAAAAACCATGTACGAATCACAACAAGGCTCAAAACTCTTACAATTGTGGAGTTAGTTTTCAAAGAAAGTAACATTGCAGAGTTTGGATAGTAAACCATAGAAGTTAAGCTTCTTGATTGTGCTGATAGGCATTAATTTCAGCAACACAGTTATTTATTTATATAAACCGGGTACATGAGGAAGAAGGAGAGAGGAGGAGGGAGCGAGGGAAGGAGGGAGGGAGGGAAGGAAGGAAGGAAGGAAGGAAGGAGAGGGAGAAGAAGGAGATACTGTATTATCAAAATCAGGGCCTATCACATGTATGCCTTTCTCTCCTGTGAAGGAGGTGGTCAAGTGGGATTAATGTTTACAGTTTTCTTTGGGGAATGACTCTACCTCATTTATCGCCTATAAAATATAAGTTCCCTGAGGTCCTATTGGCTTGTGAATCACCAGTCCAGTATCCGCACGCCTTGGAGGTTAAGTAATATCTGGCCAGTATCTAATGTACTTAGTCGATTGGTACTCATATGGACGGAATACTTGGTAAGTTTATCGAATAGGATGAATCAGGTCAGTGTTTCAGCCAGGGATGGTTTTATCAGCATAGAGTCACCTGTTGGTCAGCTTTGACAAGACTGTTTCTCCTTCAGATAGGCTTAGTCCTGAGATGCAGCTGAACATCTTGCACTGACAGGGTAATTTCTTTCAAATATTGAATATTATGGCCAATCCTTAGAAGTTCTAGACAGCAATTCTTGTTTTTCAAAAACATAATGTGGGAAAATAATTTCTTTAAAACGCCGAAGCTCTAAGTTGTGGCTAAGTATCAGTTTACCAATCCTTCTGTTACAAAAGACTGCCTGTGCAAGGGAACCCTTGTCTAGTCCTTGCCATAGCGAATGCATGACCTGTTATTTGATTCCTCTTTTTGCTGTTTTGTTTATTTTGGGGTCTCAGGCACTAGATATTCTGTATACTTGACTCTGTCGGAATCAGTCCAAGTCTGCACACCTGAGCTGGTACAAACATTTTACATCAAATCAACAGCACAGACAGACCTTCAAAAAATGAAGCTCCTACATGGTTAGTTCTTCAGGGTTTTTCTCCTAATTTATTCCATCTGAGTTCACTCCTTCAGTCATAGTCACGGGTGGATAGAACAAACAGAAGCTAGGCCAGGTGGCCATGAGCCCCTCTGGTGTCAGTTGTTGCTCCCTGCTCTGTTGGCCACTCCTTCATTATCTGACTTGACTTGGCTCACCAGGGTCTCTGCTTTGGTTGGTGGTGGAACTCTTTGGCTCAGGAACGAATGATGAGCTTATTACTCAATATTAGCATTTCCTACGGGCAACACTGCTTATTCAAGTTGGGTACCTTGTGAAGCTGGGCATCTGGTCTGAAACGAAATTGTTGTTCTCTAATTCAAGACTCTTTGAGAACTTAAGAAGTACTGGATCAGGAATTATGTTTCCTGCCTGAATATGCGATAAAAATTTATGCTATCATTCAACTGTTGCAGTCAATACTCGTGAAGCATGTATTATGTAGATGAATAAAATCATCGTTTTTAAAGTGTTTCATGAACACAGCTCACAGAAAATTACATCCAAAATATAGTCAACAAGTAAAAATTAGAATTTTACCTCTTGAGATACATAAAAATAAGACATTTAGATATTATGTTTTTATACAAGGAATATAAATATATATGTATAGATACATAATATATATGTGCAATAAATATAGACATCTATATCTGTCGAGAGGGCTACAGATATAGATAGATATAGAATAGGGATTGTGTTTGTCAATATTAAGTACATGAATAATAAAATACAAAATTAAAATTTACAGGTAAATGTAGAAATGTATAAAATAATAAATGTTACATAACTTTATAGATCTAGAAAAATATTACCAATAATGATTTTACTTATGCACTATCTCAGTAATGGATCAAATTTTAAATCTTATGCCACCTTCTTTTTCATTGAAAATATTGTTTTCTCATACAAGATATCCAGACCACAATTTTCCTTCCCTCCACTCCTCCTAGCTCCTCCTCCACCTCCCACTCTGCTTCCCTTCAAAAGGGAGCTTGCTCCCAAGAGATAATAACAAAATATAACAAAACAAGATACAATAGTACAAGGCAAAGTCCCTCATGTCAAGGCTGGATCAGGCAACTCAATAGGAGGAAAAGAGTCTCAAGGGCAGGCCAGAGAGTCAGAGATACACCGAAAGTCTTTTGATTATTTTGTGGTGAGGGAACTGTCTTTTCTGGTCAATCTATTTGGTATTCTCTATGCTTCTTTTATATTTTTTATATTTATTATTTTTTATTAGATGTATTATGTGTTTACATTTCAATTATTATCCCCCTTTTCTCCTCTCCCATCCTCCTTCCCCTCCCCGGGCTTCTATGAAGGTGTTCCCACTCCCATCCACCCACTGTTCATGTTAGACATTTTTTCTTCTATGATTTCATTGAAAATATTTTCTGTGCCTTTGAGTTGGGATTCTTCTCCTTTCTCCATTTCAAGTGTTCTTAGGTTTAGCCTTAAGGTTTAGCCTTAAGCCTTTCATGGTGTCCCAGATTTCCTGGATCTTTTGTGTTAGGAACTTTTTAGATTTAACATTTTCTATGAATGATATATTCATTTTTTCTATTGTATCTTCAATGCCTAAGATTTTGGTTTCCATCTCATGGATTTTGTTGGTGAAGCTTTCACCTGTTCACATTCCTAAATTTTTTATCTCCAGAATTCTTTGTTTACGTTTTCTTTATGGCCTCTATTTTCTTCTTCAGGTCTTGAACAATTTTATTTATTTCCCTTAACTGCAACTCCTCCCCCTTAGTTTTCTATAAGGGATGTATTTATTTTTTGCTTTTTCCCCCAAATTGTTTGCTTGGATTTTCCGGGCTTCTTTGAGGGATTTATTCATTTCCTTCAATTGTTTGTTTGTGTCTTCCTGGATTTATCTTTCTATGTGCTTCAGCTGTGTTGGGATATTTGGGGCCTGCTTTGGTAGAATGACTGGGTTCTGATGGTGACTGTTCTTGGGTTCTTACTCTGGTATCTAGGCTTCTGTGTTTGGGATGATCACGGGTGCAGGTGCTGATTTCTGTATATATTGAATGGGTGTTGTGTTCCTTGGTTGTTATTTCCTCTCTGAATTTTCAGGTCGTGTTGCCCGCATGCTGCCTGTTTTACTTACCTGCTTACTTGGTGTGTTCTCAGGGAGTACTTTCTGGTGTTGAAGGCTTGGGAGAAGCGGTCATGGGGGTTTGGGAGGGGTGCCTGTTGGATACAGAGGAAGCATGGACAAGAGAGGAGAAGCAGCAGCTAATGTTCTGTTGTTCTGTTGTAGCTCTAGTGTTGTTCTTGAAGACTACTAGGTCTGGATGAACAGAGAAAGTGGACAATGCCATGGGCAGCCTACTGGATCTTCTGGCATATGTAGTCTCTACCTTTCTTCACTTCCTAACTAATTTGAACAACTCTCCTAGAGACTGAATATTACTTCTTCATGGCTAGTGTATATAACCACAATCCCATATTCTTGTGTCCATAAAGTCATATCTTTTCTTCAAAATTGCTTTTCTTGTTACTGGCAAGACTGACATAAATGCAGGAAGAAAATGACTAATAAAAAGTGGAACTAAATAATGACATGTAAATTTAGATCTACCAACATCAATGCTAAATCTATTTTATTAAAAGACAAATCACGTAATCATTGTATTCTGTTTCTTGAGAATTTGATATAATTATTTTGATCATATTCACTATCTCTTCCCATTGCTCCTGCATTATTCTCCACCTCCCTACCTACCTAATCTCATATCTCCTTCTTCATCTTTATATTACCATAGAATCTATGTGGCCTAACTAATTTTGGGTGTAAGACTCACCCTGGAATATGATCAATATTCCAGATGGCAAATAATTAAAGATAACCAACTCTCCCTCTCTTAGTAGATACCAGTATTATAAATATTAAAATGTTAGTTTTAAAGTTAGAGAATATTATATTTATTGTATTTATTTTATAAGTCAATTATGTCTCTGCCTTTATAATCTAAACCCAAGTAGATAATACTGCATGCTCAAAACTGTACCAGTAACATTAAATTCATAATGTTGCAAGGATTCTAAAAGTATACATGTATGTATGGACAAATATGCATATACATATATTTATGTATGTCTGCCTATGTGTATGTATAGATATGCATAAAAGTGTTCTGGTGTGTTTAGATACCTTAAAATAAGTCAGTTCCATTCGTTCTGGTATAACAAAACAAGAAACAAAGCCCAAGAGATTAAATTTTGGATGAGACTTAAAATCACCTCAATTGAGTCAAGTATTTTCATTCTCAGCTGTCTGACCCTAGTGACTTAACAAACTTCTCTGGCTTGCAAACTTCAAAGTCAGTATGGGGCATCAGTAATTCTCAGAACCTTATATGCCTTCGGGTGATTAATAATGGGGCTAATTCTGCATAGTGAAATCTCCATGATAACCTAGTATGCAAAAGACATCATCACGGCAGTCCTTAATTCAGGGAGTTTGCACATGGTGCTCTGTGGCCTCCTCCAGATCTATTATGGGAATTATTGGACTGCATGATCCTCAGAAAGTTTTGGTACTAAAAACAGTTACGTGGCTTCTTAGCTAAGATTTGGATGAATGTAAAAACAGTATGATTAGCATGGCTATTGTAGTTTAACCAATCAAGGCTTCTTACATTGTGCTACTCTAATAGATTAAACATGCATAAATGTTCAAAATACTTAAGCATAGCTCGTGCTTATGATATGCAGAAAACTGGAAAGTATAACAGGAAAGGGAGAATTAAGAAACTACATTTATGATACATTGCACTAAATGCTAACTATACTAAATCTAAAGTTCACTGAAGTCTCTGTGAATGCTAATTGTATAAAAATGGTATACCAATGAGATGCCAGATATAGATGACTCAATTTAAAGAGAGTCTCCTATGTGAGATTCGAGCAAGATGATAGACTTCATTAAGCCAAAGAAAGAGGCCTTGGAGAAACCAACACCTGGCACCTTCATCTTCATTGGCTGTCACAGGACAGCAATAAAATAAAGTTTTTTATTTACTCTCTTAGTTTTGTTATGAAAGTCTTAGTAAGGAAACAGGTTTTATATGCAAATTTTGAAATTTTCTATTGTTTTTCTGTTATGATCAAGCTTTATTCATTTAGTTATATGTTTATTTTTATTGCTTTTTTCTCTTTGAGTCAGGGTCACATGTATCCCAGGCTTGCCTTGAAATTATTAGTCAACACATGCCTACCTTGATGTCACAGTTCTACTGCCTCAACTTCTCAAGTACTAGGATTATAGGTGTATTTCTATGCCTTCTTTTTTCATTTATTTTTAATTTTAATTTTAATTTGATTTAACTTATTATGGATTACAGTGTAATAATAATTAAATGCTTATTCAGAGCAAGTGTAGATCACACCAGGATAGGTAGTATTTTCCTTTCCCTAGAGTCTTTATGTTTGGGATATCCAGGTCCATTTTGGAAGAATCTTCTAAATAGATATGATATACTATCATAAAAACTTGTCACCACATCATTCTATGGGATATCAGAAATTGTTCCTTTTAGCTACCTATATATATTTGGTACTCATTATCCAAATTCTATCTGTTCATATACTTATTTATTTATCCATTACTATTCCCAGACAGTAACCACCAGTATTCTAAATCCAGACTGAAATTTTTATTACTTCCACATACACCTGTTTAATTTTCTATATCTGACTTTCCTGGCTTATCATGGTGTTTTCAGTTCCAATTATTTTGTTTCAAATGACAGGATTTAATTCTTCTTTAGGACTGAACAGCATTTATATATATATATATATATATATATATATATATATATATATATCACTTTCTTTATCCATTCTGCAGGAGAGATTCCAGGCTAATTATTTTATCTTGGCTATGGTGGATGTTGACATAAGAAACAGTGGGTATCTCTTTGGTATACTGATTTTGACCACTGTGGTTGGAATTGGGTAGCTGATAATATTTTAGCCTATCTTTATGTTGTTTCATGTATGCCTTAAAAGCAGACAACCTCTTTAACAAATGTCTTGAGAACACATGCGGAATGAGGGATAATGTGTATCACTAGTTATTTGACAAAGTATAACATCCAGAACATCGAAGGAACTTAAAGAGTAAATAAAACCATAAGTCATCCAAATGGGAAGATTAACCATCTATGACCTCAAGCTGTACCGTAAAGCAATAGTGATAAAGACCATATAGTATTGGTACACGCACAGGTCAATCAATGTACAGACAGGTCAATCAATGGAATAGAATTAAAGACCCAGAAATAAACCCACACACATATGGACACTTGATCTTTGATAAAGAAGCCAAAAACATACAGTAGAAAGCAGAAAGCATCTTCAATACATGGTGCTTGTCTAACTGGTGGTGTGTGTATGTGGAAGAATGAAAATAGATCTATATTTAGAATCTTGCACAAAGCTCAAGTCCAAGTGGATCAAGGACCTCAACATAAAACCAGATACACTGAATCTAATAGAAGAGAAAGTGGGAAAAAGCCTCGAACTCTTTGGTACAGGGAGAAATTTCCTGAACAGAACTCCAATGGCTTAGGCTTTAAGATCAACACTTGATAAGTGGGACCTCATGAAACTGAAAAGCTTCTGTAAGACAAAAGACACCATCAATAGGACAAATCAGAGTGGGAAAATATCTTCACTAACCGTATATCTGATAGAGGTCTAAAAATCCAAAATATATTAAGAACTCAAGAAGTTAACCCGCCCCAAACAAAAATAAACATTTAAAAATGGGGTACAAAGCTAAACAGAATTCACAACAGAAGATTCTTGAATGGAGGAGAAATACTTAAAAAAGAAATATTCAAAGTCCTTAGTAATCAGGGAAATGCAAATTAAAATGACCCTGAGATTCCAGGTTATGTAAATCAGAATGGCTATGATCAAAAACTCATGTTGCTGGTGGGACTGCAAACTGGCACAACCACTCTGGAAATCAATCTGGCAGTTCCTTAGAAAATTGGAAATAGTTCTATCTGAAGACCCAGCTACTCTACTTTTGGACATATACCCAAAAGATGAGTGGTAACAAACACACATGTTTCACTATGTTCATAGCAGACTTATTTGTAATAGCTAGAAGCTGGAAACAACTTAGATGTCCCTCAACCGAAGAATAGTTACAGAAAATATGGTTTATTTACACGATGGAATACTATTCAGATATTAAAAACTAAGACATCATGAATTTTGCAGACGTATTGATGGAACTAGAAAATATACTGAGTGAGGTAACCCAGACCCAAAAGAACATTCATGGTATATACTCACTGATAAGTGGATATTATCCAAAGACTGCAGAATACCTAGGATACAACCAATAGGCTCTAAGAAATTTAACAAATAGAAAGACCCAAGTGAGGATGCTTCAATGCCACTTAGAAGGGGAAAGAAAATAATCATTAGAGGCAGAGAGAGAGAGGGACTGGGTGAGAAAGGGAAGGGGTGGGGAAGGGGAACAGAATTAGGTATGGGGGGCAGAAGAGAAGCCCCTAGGGCCAGGAGAATGAATGGAACTATGCAGCCTCTGGGATGGGAGGTGGGGGGATCCTCTCAGAAGTATGAGAGACCTAGGAGGTGAGAGACTCTCAGGACTCAATAGGGATGGCCTTAACCAAAATGTTCAACAATGGGAGAAGGAACTCGAAGAATCTACCTTCAGTAGATAGACAGGGTATCATATGGAGGAACTGGGTTACCAACCTAGAGTCAAAATTTCTGACCCAGAAGTGTTCCTGTCTAAAAGAACTGCAGGGACAAAAATGGAAAAGAGACTGAAGGAAAGGCAGTCCAATGACTTACCCAAGTTATGATCCATGTCACGGCTGGGGTACACCAAGGCCTGACACTACTACTTTTGCTATGCTGTGCTTACAGACAGGAGCTTAGCATGGCTGTCTTTTGAGAGGCCCTACCAACAGCTGACTGAGACAGATGCAGATACTTAAAGCCAACCATTGGACTGATGTTGGGGACTCCTATGGTTGAATTGGGGGAAGGATTGAGGAAGCTGAAGGGGAGGATGTGCCATAGAAAAACCACAAGTCCCAACTAACCTGGACCCCAGGGAACTCGCAGAGACTGAGTCACCAACAAGACAATATACACCTGCTGGTCTGAGGCCACTGGCGTATATACACCAGAGGCCAATCTTGTTTTGCCTTAGTTGGAGAAGATGTGACTGATCCAAGAGGCCCCAGGGAACAGGGAGACCTGGTGGTAGGTGGAGCACCCTCTTGGAGGCAAGGGGGAGGAGGGATGGAGGAATGTGGGAGGGGAAACCAGGAAGGGGTCCACAGCTAGAATGTAAATAGATAAAATAATTTTAAAATGGGAAGATTATATGAAATTTCTACAAAGAAATACAAGTAGCCAACATAGTATGAAAAATTCTCAACAGCCTTTTCTATCAGGTAAGTGCAAGTCACAGTCACAGAGAGAGGCTCCTATTCCTGATAGACTGCTGATTATAAGGGAAAGAAAAAGAGTAGCAGGCTGTTAAGGCTGTGGAGAAAGAAAAACAAACAAACAAACAAACAAACAAAAAACAGAACCCCCTCCATATTCTATTATAGATGCAACTGTGTGACCTCTCTAGCAACATCCACAAGGCTACTATGTCTGGTTTGAGGGTTTTTTTTCTAAGATTTATTTATTTATTTATTTATTTATTTATTTATTTATTTATTCATTTATTTATTCATTTATTATATATAAGTACACTGTAGCTGTCTTCAGACACACCAGAAGAGGGCATCAGATCTCATTACAGATGATTGTGAGCCACCATGTAGTTGCTGGGATTTGAACTCAGAACCTCTGGAAGAGCAGTCAGCGCTCTTAACCACTGAGCCATGAGATATCACAGAACATAACATTTCCAAAAGATATGATTGAAATTAATGAGTTTGTAATTCCTATGTAACAGTTAGTTGCCCCTGTAATTCTTCATTACAATTAAAACTTTCTTTTTCTTCTTATTTATATATATTCTATAATAGCATAAAACTAGGAACTAGTTTTCTGTTTTGTTTTGTTTTGTTTTGTTTTGAAGAAGAGTCTTCCTCCACCCCAGGCTCACCGGGACTCATTCTGTAATCTGGTAGAATGTGAGATGAAAGCGATCCTTCTGTCTCAGCCTCCTAAGTGGTAGGATTGTAGGCATGAATTACCATGCGTGGCTAACGAGTGATCTCAGTGGATAGAGATAGTTGGAAGTTTTATTTTGTAGCAAACAAGGAAACATCTGGTCCAAAGTAAGTAAGAGTTCATAAAATTGTCAAATGAGCAGGTTCAATTTTAGAACTTCAAATCGAGTATTATTCAAGTTAGCAAGGGTGACATTCCTCTCTCTTGATCATGACTCAGCAGTTAAAATGCACCCAGTCACTCTGGATGATATGGTCGATGTTCAACTCTGATATACGCCTCAAGTAGATTAGTGCTGATTCTGAAGGCTTAACTATGGCTGAAATGTGCTTTCATATTCTTTTCAAATGCAACATGTTTACCACACATTTCCAAGTGTGAAATTCAAGGCCACTGCCTGAAAAACCCAAAAGCACTTTAGAGCTTTTTTGTAGAGACGTCTGATTCTGGGAAACATTTTTGTGCAGTCTCCACAGACATTATTTAACTTAAGTTCCAAGTGACCTTTAGGCCAAGCAAACATCGCTTGCAGAGAGCATTTTAGTTTATTTGAAGTGGAAAGTAAATGAAGGAGAAATCTTGTTTACTTTCTAGCTAAGGGAGAGACTCAAGTTCCTGGCATGGTGCTGTTAATTAGGCAGTGGGAATTTTGACTGGGTGTTCCAACGGATTAATATTTGAATGAGCTTTCACTGAATTAAAGTTTGACACCTTTTGAGAGTCTGGATTGAAAGTCTTGTAACTGTGTTTTGCCTTTCAGAATATGCATCAACTTCTGCCTTTTCCTTTGCAAAGTGAAATGTATTTTTTGTGACAAATTTTAAACCATGTGTAGTTTCTAACAACTGAATAGCAAGGATGTACCTGAGTTTTTCTGTGTTGACATCAACACATGCATTTTAATTATTTTATGACATTTTTTTCCTAATTAAAGTTTCTATGTAACATTAGAAAGGATGGTTTGAGATTCAGATAGCTAAGCACTAAAAACTCAGCTCTAACAGTTGGCCATTGTGTGAACTTGGGTAAGAATTTAACCTTTTCTATCCTCAATTTTTGTGTTTGCATATCTAATAACAATTCATATATTTCACAGAAGTACCATGAGATCATGTTACATGCACAAAGCAATTTGGAGATACTGTTAAATATATTTATTATTCATTAATGCACTGACTAATCTGTTCTTATGCTTTGCAGGGGTTTAGACTGCATTAGATGAATGTGTACGCTTTAATGGCATTAGCTGTGTTCTTTAGAAAAACTAGTTCTTCCACTAGTAGATAAGATAGTAAATTTGCTTTGAAACCAAGAATTTAGTCATTTACTCCTCATCAAACAACATCATTTTAGGTAATAATTTCCAAGTTTCTTATGTGTGAAAGATTGTGGTTATTTTTTACATTTGCTAAGAAAATACATTGTTTATATATGTTCGTATGACAAAGATTTCTATTAAAATTTTAAGAGAAAATATTTAGATACTAGAATTTGGAGACTGAAGTGTAGAATTTTCCTTTCTTCTTTTTTATAGTCTCTAAACACAAATTGAGCTGCCCAGGATGCTAACTATAATTTATACAAAGGAGTGTTAGTCAGCATGGCTTTGCAACTGTGAGGATGGAGAGTAAATTAAAACAGGTCAGGGCAGTGGCAGGGCAGATGGAGTCTAACTATCAAGGCTTATTCGATTCATCGATGTTTTCTTGCCCACAGTAGCTACTGCAAGGAGCTTCCCGAAGAAAAGCAATCTCTTCAGCCAGTGCGATCACTTGGAAGGTGGAAATGTCCAGACAGTGCAGCCAGTGATGGAGACCTGGAGCCTGTGCTCATGTCCTTTCCTGTAAAACCAGTTCATGGAAACTTATCTAAGATCCTGGATTACCAGCTCTAAGTTTTGGTAGATGAAGCATTGTAAGGAGAGGAAAAATGAAGTACTACACCCAGGATATATGTCAATACCTTTCAAAGAAATTGTTGTTGTTGTTGGAGTAAAATAGTTCACCAAATGGTATTTTGGGATTCCAGAGAGCTGGTTAAAGATGTAGCATTGATTCTGGTTGTTTGCAATTGAAATTTTACAAATACTTGACACCTCAGTAAGAATAGGAAGAAGGGATTCATTTACGTTCTTAGACCCAAACAACTTTGCTTACAACACTCTCCCACTATGGGACTTTTGTAGCAACATTAAAGTCTGAATGACCATTCACTTAGTCAAACAATTTAGTGCTTCTATGAAGATACTTTCAAACAAGTGTTGACACATGATACAAAGATTATAGTTCCTGTCTGTTTGCCCTATGGTATTAACTTCACCTGAATCTCTGCGAGTTCTTGGCCACCCACCGAAGTGGTTCACTAGTCTCCAAGCATGAGCATTTTTCTTTAATCACACAGTGGATTAACAGCCTAATTATCCACATCTCTTTCATTAATATAAAATTCCCTCCTTTTGTTTTTCAGGGATGTCTGTGGGAGATACTGGAACACAATTCAAATGTGAGTCACTGACTAAACAGGGGAGAAGAAATTTGAGGTCTTGGCCAATTGTTCTTGCCACCCCATCTGCTGATGAGCAAGACTGAACATATCTCTACAGTATATTGCGTTGGTCAAAGGAACAAACAAGGAAGCTGACAAAAACCAAGTGTGACAATGTAGCTAGTCTATTGTACCCAGTTGTTTAATTTCTAGTTGAGATGTGGTGTTATGTAAGTATTTTGTAAGTAGTTGATACTTGAGATCAGTGGACTTTAAGGAAAAGAGATTGTCTTAGTTAATTTGAGTAGATGATATCAGCAGTTCAAAACCTGCAGATGAATATGTTTTTCCTGAAAGGAAAAGAATTCTCCTTGTGACCTCAGCTGCTAATCTTCTCATTGACTTGACTTATGGATAATTCTCTTGTTTGCCTGTTCTTTAGTCTCTCTCTCTCTCTCTCTCTCTCTCTCTCTCTCTCTCTCTCTCTCTCTCTCTCTCTCGGAACATGCAAGAGCTTGTGATAAGAAACTGCATAGTAATACAGTTTCAAGGATTAGATGTTTTTGGAGTGTAGGAGATAAATTATATTTCCAAAGCAAACTCTTTTCTGTGCTGCAAATGGCATCATATACGTCACTAGAAACTTGGGTATTTGCACTCCTCTCAAGGGGGAGGTGCTGGGATAAGTGTTAATATATCTTTTCCTAAGACAGAAAACTATAATATTACCCAAATTACATATATTACCAGAATGGTTTAATTGTACTTGAGTCTGTGTCCATTCTTCCTACCTATTTCTCAAGATTGTAAGCATTTTTTGTTCTCTGAATATTGATCAGAGATGGAGTATTCTATTGCTAAAACCTAAAGAAGCTCAGCAATTACTAGTTTTCATTTATACTGATGCCTCGTAAAGAATGTAAACATTTATTCTTTCCTTGTGGAACGCAAGGCTCATGTGGAACCCAAGTTCTCCTGTGTACTCAGCCTCTAAGTCTAATTTATCAGGGCTATTTTCAAGCCTTTACAGTGAATTTGGCATCCAGAGCTTCCAGAGACTTTTTGACACCTTGTTCATCTCTTTCCACTACGATGAAATTTCCCATCTGTGAGATTTTCACAGGTTGTAGTACCACGTTTATTAGACTGTTGGTGTTAATGACAGATTGATACAATAGGTTTGTGGCAAAATAAAATTATGTTGACTATCTTAAATTAGCAGTAGTACTAGTTCTTATTTTCATCTTTGGTAAGGATGAAATAGAACATATTTGCAAGATCAATGTTTATATATCATATACCCAACAATGTGTTAATATGCTTCTACAAAGAGTTCTGATTCCATATGGCAGCTACAGTTAGTGTTGCTGTAGTTGAAATGATAGGAGTTGGTGATGTACCCAGAATCTACCTGGATCTTCTCAGGATCCATATTTATGACTTGAATGGAGACATCATGGGCTTAGCCACTCTCAAAGTAGCAGTAACCTCTACTATTCTCTTGAGCACGAGTCATGGTTTTCATTCTTTGTTTTGATTTAAAAAAGGATTTTTTTAGAAAGTGCCACTGGAACTTTCCTGCTATAATAGCTTTTATGTCACAGGGCAAGAAGTCATTTTAGAACCTGGTAACCACTAAGTATGTCAGTGCAATCAGTATTAGGGACTGCGAGAACCAGATGGTGCTTTGTAAATGAAGAAGATCCACCATGAAGCAAAGTTGGCCTAGAATCTGCCCATTTTCTGAACTTTGCATGCTCACTTTAACAAACAGATCTTCTTGATGCTTTCGGTCTTTGCCTACTAAAGCCTATTAGAGACTGTGCATAGTGAGTTTTATTCTCCTATCTATGTAGTGCTTGAGACAACAACCACAGGTTCTTTCCAGAAACGAATCAGGAGTTACTGTTTATGAATACCTAAGTCAGTATTGAAAAGTCTTTTCATGTACAATCTGATGGCTTTATTACATGGGTTCTGGATGGGAAAATTGGTTCAAATTTAAAAAGTGGACAAGGGGCTGAATGTTTTTATTAGACTGTCCACTCCTAGATCCCCAGTTATCATTTCTTAGTTTCTTCTTTTACAAATTGGAGCTAACTCTTGATGGCTGCTTATTTATCATAAGGATAGCATGTTATTACCTGTTTCTATAGTTCTCCATATTTTAAATGGAAACCCTATTGAGTCTGAAAGTCTGTTGGGGGTAAGATTTGAACTTTCTGAAACTTTCTCTGAGACTTTGCTACTTTTATGATTAAACATTTTTTTTTTCTGTCCTTCAGTTCCAGGATCTGAGAGTCTCTTTAGATGTTGCCAAGGAAAATCTCTCAGGATTTAATTGCTGATTAATCATCCCCAGTCTTTCAATTCTTTTCATCTAAGTCATCTTTGTCCCTGAAAATAGCAATCCAATTCCATTGTTCATGTTTTTGATGTACTTCTTAAAAGTCGGAGATTTTATTTCTTTCAGTGCATTCTCTGCTGGGGCATATGAGAGTCTAGAGTGAATGTTCTTACAAAGTTCATTGCTACTGTATGCCAAGACACCAATGTTCTTTCTGTGGCAGAGAAAGGGTCTTCCTTGACAGCACAATGGGTGACTTGAGCTGATCTCTTGGACCCCTTTTATTATTTGTTCTTGTATGTCATGCTTTTCAGCTTGACAGAGATTTTTCTCAGGAGATTTACCTGGTAGAATTTTTGAGCTGAACAACTGTGAGAAAATGAAGAGTGCAAGGAGAGATCCAGAATGATGTTAGATTCTGTTGGAGTCAAAGACGTGATGAACGTTGGGGTTGAGGGGTTGAATGGAGCACTCGCCTCAATGGATATAAGGAATGTTTGAAAGGGTTTGTTACCTTTAGCGCTGTCTCTTATACACATCTAGATGTGTATAAGAGACAGCTCTCTCTCTCTCTCTCTCTCTCTCTCTCTCTCTCTCTCTCTCTCTCTCGGTGCTTGTGTATAAATGCATGTATATGTATCTATGTATGACAAACATTAGCTCACTAGTGCATATTTATTGAATTTCTCCCATTGAATGACAATGTTATATATACTTTTTTACTTTTAAATCTGTCTTGTTTTTTTCTGTTCTAAAAATTATCATCTTTACACTTGTGAGAAATCAAACTAGGTCATTATATGAAGACTTTTAGAAAGAGAAATGAGAATAGTTTGATTTCTTTGAGATTTCACATAATTTTCTTGGTTAATAGTTTCATTGTGGTTTTTATTACTGCTGAAAATATTCTTCTCCCTTACAATACATCTTGAGCAGAGCTTCCCTCCCTCCACCCCTTCCATCTGCTCTCCTCCATCTCCCTTTTGTCCCAGATTAACTCCCTCTCCATTTCTTCTTCAGAAAGGAGCATGCTTTCAAGAGACAGAATCCATACAGAATATAACAATATACAACAAGACAAAGCAAAAGCACTCATATTGAGGCTAGACAAAGCAACACGATAGGAGAAAACGAGTGTGCTCCCATTGTTTGAGGTTCCACAAAACCACAAGCTAAGAGCACTAACATAAAAACAGAGGACCTGGTGCCTCTCCATGCGGGCCTAGTGAGCAGGCCTTGCTGCTCCAGTCTCTGTGAGCCTCTAGGAGTCCTTCAGAGGCTCATGTTTTCTATGTGTCCTCCATCCTCTCTGACTCCCTGAATCCTACAATCTTCTCTTCCCCATTCCCTTTGATTCCAAGGCTCCAAGGGGAGGGACCTGATGGAAACCTCCAATTTAGACTCTCTCTCTCTCTCTCTCTCTCTCTCTCTCTCTCTCTCTCTCTCTCTCTCTCTCTGTCTCTGTCTCTCTCTCTCTGTCTCTCTCTCTCTCTCTCTCTCTCTCTCTCTCTCTCTCTCTCTCTCTGTCTCTCTCTCTCTCTCTCTCTCTCTCTCTCTCTCTCTCTCTCTCTCTCTTTCTCTGTCTCTCTCTCTCTCTGTCTCTCTCTCTCTGTCTCTCTGTCTCTCTGTTTCTCTGTCTCTCTCTCTCTCTCTCTCTCTCTCTCTCTCTCTCTCTCTCTCTCTCTTCTCATACTGTTTATCTATGGGTCCCTGTACCTGTTTCATCTGTCACCAGAGGAACCTCTCTGATGACAATTAGACAAGGCATTGATCTATGGGTACAGTGGACTATCATTAGGAATTATGTTATTGGCTTTTTCTTTTCTTTTGTATCTGGTTCCACCCTAGGTCTCTGGCTCGAGCTCCTGGAAATCCATGCAGTATGAAACATGGGCTCCCTCTCATGTCGTAGTTCTAAGTTAAACTAAACATCGGTGGGCCACTCCAAGTTCTGTGCCAGCGCATCTTGCAGGCAGGACACATTATAGATCAAAGGTTTTCTGGCTGAGTTTGTGTGCAGTTTTCTCCTTCCTAGCCTGCAGAGTACCTTCTTAGCCAGAGACTACAATGTAGGGGAGAAGGTTCTATGCCTGTATCAGCTTGACGATCTCTACATTCAGTTAGCTGTGTAGATGCTGTCCTTGGCAATGGGGTCTCCTGCTGTCAGTTCAGAGAGTGACCTTCTATTCTAGCATCAACCTGGGTTATTTAAGGACCTCTACTAAACACCTTTAGCCAACAGCTCTAAGGAATGTAACCCAGTCTCACCTCTGGAAACTTCCCAGCTATAAAAGATTGCCAGCTCACATTCTCAGAGAGTTGCGTCAATCTTTCTGAGTTAAGAGTTAAACAAGACAATTAAGGATGTGCGTTACTGTGCAGACTTTATACAACACATTTCAAAAGTAATTTAAAAAACAATTTAAAAGTAATTGATTTGAAGCTTTGCAAATCTCTAGGTGATATTAGCTCATATTTATTTAGTTTTTTACTTTATAATATTCTAGATCTGATGTATATAAAGGGTTCATTGTGGCACTTTCACTTTCATCAACACTATACTTTTATCAATCTTCTCCCACTTGTCCCATATCCTTCCCAACTTAAATTTGTGAAATACAACCGATCTACAGTGTAGTTTAGCTATGAAGTTCTTTGCTGAGTTTTAGTTTGGAAAATCAATCTATGTAAGAGAGCATCATATTGAATAGTTAATAATTAACAATTGCTCTATATTCTCTATGATTTTTTATTACTATGGAGAAGCCCTTTTGAGCTTAAATCTAGTCTGGCTAGATTGGGTTTGAGGTGAGAATAGCGCACTACTTGTTTTTACCTGCCATTTGCTTGGTGGTTTGGTTTTCATTCTTCAATTCTGAGCTAGTCGTTATCTGTCAGGGAGCTGAATCCTCTTAAACACAACAGACACTGGGTCCTGTCTTTCAGTCCAGCTAGCTAGCCTGTCCCTTTCCATGTCACAATGATGCTGTCATGTTTAAGATTACTGTTGAGCAGCATCTTCATTTCCTGTGGCTTTATTGTTGGTTGTGAAGGTTGATTAGATTATTGCTAATCGATCTTTTTCTGTTAGCATTGAGGATTTTCTGCTTTATTATACTGGACAAGATGGATTCATTCCTTGCTTTAATGTGTTTATCTATACCATTCAGTATACTTTTTTATTGCTGTGTCCATGAATGTGAGCATGTTTCTTTGACTTTTGGTTCCTACACCATATTTCTGATTCTGTTTCTGTAATTTACCTTCCTCTGGTTATATCTCTACACAGTGTGTCTCCATACCTGTGTGCCTACAACCTAGACAGTCTTGCTTTGTCTCTATAGTCTATTCTGGTCCTATAGGTTCCCAAAGTGTAACCGGTCACTTCTGCACAGCATAAGTCTCATTCCCAGCTATTATTCTTATTCATCCGTATTTAGAAGAGAAAAATACTTTCTTTCAGCTATGGCTGACTCTTGCTTGATAGCTTTGTGTAAGCTGTATGGTTCTAGTGGCCATTACCTGGCCACTGAGCAGGGCAGCTTCATTGCAAAAAAATAATTCCACTACTAAAGCTTCTATTTAATACTTCCTCAAAATGTTCTCTTACAGCAACATGGCCTATTATATTTTGGACTCGTCTTTTACTAGCTCGCACAGAGAATGCTTTTATTTATTTATTTATTTATTTATTTATTTATTTAACATTTTTAAATGGATTTTTAAATTTACATTTCAAATGTTATCTCCTTTCCAGGTTTCCCATCCATAAAATCCCTATACCATCTTCCCTCCCCCTTCTTCTATGAGGGTGTTCCCCTGCCCATCCACCCACCCCTTCATGCCTCTCCATCCTGAAATTACCCTACACTGGGGGGTTCAGCCTTGGCACAGAGACTTCTATAACAGAATTTTAGCCAGAGATCTAAAACTCATATTGAAATTTACATATATCTGAGCATTTTAAATTCCTCTAGAAACAGTTTTCTGTCTGTCGGTCTTTCTTCCTTCCTTCTTTCTTTTCTTTCTTTCTTTCTTTCTTTCTTTCTTTCTTTCTTTCTTTCTTTCTTTCTTTCTTTCTTTCTTCTTTCTCTTTTCTTTGGTTTGTCTTTGTTATTTTCCCTTAATGTTGACTACTGGCTCTCATTGAATGTCGAATAAACTACTGACAGTATTGAAACTAAGGCTTAAACATCATAAATATCTCCTGTTAACTGTTTTCTGGGAATCCTATGGAATTTTACAGTGGGATCATTTAAAAAGTACCTATCAAAGTGGTCATAGACAAAGAGCTCAAGAAGTTAGACTCCCGAGAACCAAATAGCTCTATTAAAAATGGGGTACTGAGCTAAACAAAGAATTCTCAACCGAGGAATATCACATGGTCAAGAAGCACATAAAGAAATGTTCGGGGCTGGGGATTTAGCTCAGTGGTAGAGCGCTTACCTAGAAAGCACAAGGCCCTGGGTTCGGTCCCCAGCTCCGAAAAAAAGAACCAAAAAAAAAAAAAAAAAAAAAAAATGTTCACAGTCCTTAGTCATCAGGGAAATTCAAATCAAAACAACCCTGAGATTCCAACTCATACCTGTCAGAATGGCTAAGATCAAAAACTAAGGCAACAGCAGATGCTGGAGAGGATGTGAAGAAGAGGAACACTCCTCCATTGTTGGTGGGATTGCAAGCTGGTATAACCACTGTGGAAATCAGTCTGGCAGTTCCTCAGAAAACTAGTAATACTTGAGAACGCAGCTATACCTCTTCTGGGCATAGACCCAAAAGATGCTCCAATATAGGACACATGCTCTACTATGTTCATAGCAACCTTATTTATAATAGCCAGAAGCTGGAAAGAACCCGGATGTCCTTCAACAGAGGAATGAATACACAAAATGTGGTACATCTACACAATGGAATACTACGCAGCTATTAAAAACTATGACTTCATGAAATTCTTAAGGCAAATGGATGGAACTAGAAAATATAATCCTGAGAGATAGAACCCATTCACAAAAGAACACACATGGCATGTACTCACTGATAAGTGGATATTAACCCAAAAGCTCAGAATACCCAAGATACAATTTATAGACCACATGAAGCTCAAGAAGAAGGAAGACTAAAGTGTGGATGCTCCGGTCCTTCCTAGAAGGGGAACAGAACACTCACGGGAGGAAATATGGAGACAAAGTGTGAAGCAAAGACTGAAGTAAAGGCCATCCAGAGACTGCCACACATGGGGATCTATGCCATATACAGACACCAAACCCAGACACTATTGTAGATGCCAAGAAGTGCTTGCTGACAAGAGCCTTGTATAGCTGTCACCTGAGAGGCTTTGCCAGAGCCTGACAAATACAGAGGCAGATGCTAGCAGCCAACTGTTGGACTTAGCATGGGGTCCCCAATGGAGAAGTTAGAGAAAAGACTGAAGGAGCTGAAGGGGTTTGCAACCCCATAAGAAGAACAGCAATACCAACCAGCCAGACATCCCAGAGTTCTCAGGGACTAAACCACCAACCAAAGAGTATACATGGAGGGACCCAGGGCTCCAGCCACATTTGCAACAGAGTATGGCCTTGTCAGACATCAGTGGGAGGTGAGGCCCTTGGCCTTGTGAAGGCTTGATGCCCCAGTGTAGGGGAATGGATGGGTGGGGGAGCACCTTAATAGAAGCAGGGGGAGGAGGACGGATGGGTTAGCAGGTTTCTGGAGGGGAAACTGGGAAAGGGAATAACATTTGAAATGTAAATAAAGAAAATATCCAATAAAAATTATTACACAATTGAAAATAAAGTAATCATAGGTTATCCTATCTATCTTTTCCATTAAAAACAGGAGCAGGAGTTTTTCTGATGCCTGGAGTTAACAGGTGCAAGGAGGTATATTTGCTTACCTTTAGAAATTTTGTGAATAATATTGGTACTAACAGCCCATATATGGTTTGTACTAATTTTATATTGAAACAACAGGGTTTTTTTCTTCTTTTAATACAGTTGTGTTATAAATCCCTTTTAATAGGAAGCTAATCTTGCATTCATTCTCTCCCCGTGGGTAATGAGACTGCCTGCTTCTTTCACATCCATTTGGGAGATTGCAGTGGATGAACACCTCCATTTCAAGTGCTCTCGCGTGTGTTTACCCCTGTGAGAATCTTTTAGGTTCTGTCATCAAATCAGCAAGTTTCCTGCCATGCTCATGGAGGTATTTTATCGTGCTGCTTCCCCACAGTAAATCCCAGTCCTCGCTGTGCTTGACGTGACCACCTGTTCTCCCACACCTGTTTCCACTTACAAACCATATGCTGTAGTCACAGCTGAGAACCACTGTGTGCATGATATGTTTTTCATACATATTTCATAAATTCAAAGTTTCCTGCACTTCACAATAATTTGAAGGCATTTATTTAGCTGAAACACTCAAAAGAAACTGATATATGATATATATAATTAATATATAATACAGTAAATTGAATATGAATACATTATTTATTCATCCTTAAGAAAATAAGTTTATTTTCTATAAAACAATCTATTAATATTAAGATTCCATGTTATATTTGTTTACTTGGTCTTATACAACTAGAGAAGCATATGGAAAAATAAATTTGTTTTAGTAATTGGCTTGAACTTTTCATATGCCCAGGAAATCCAAGCCACATACACATTTACATTACATTTCTTCCATGGAGTGATAGAGATGGTTCATATATGATAAACTATCCACCAAGTGCAATGACTATGAATCACTGTAATATTCAGTTTTTGAGAAGCAAATGAAGAACACTTTATTTACAGATTATGCATTTTTAAGAAACAATAAATGGAAATAAAACGCATAAAATGGAGAAAAGTCACCTGGTTTATTCACTAGAAAAACAAGCAGTTAATATGTATGATTTCTGGCACTGACTGATTAGCCGTGATTTAAAATCTGTGAGCTCAATTCTGCCTTTCCCCTCCCTGCTCAGCTTTTCTTTTGCTGTGTAGGCCTTCGACTCACACTAGTGTCTACATGTATATTTAGAAAATGAAGTCTGTTATTTCTTGGACCTTCATTCTTACTGAGGAATTCAAGTGAAGAAAAGTTTCTTACGGCTGTTCCATGAGCAGATGTATAACAATGACAAACCAGACAACACTCCCTCAGAAGCCTCAGTAAGCATTTTCTTTCATCTCATTCTCTATAATACGCGAAGTGAATACTTACAAAAAATGTATTATGAATTGAACTGTTGTAACTAAACCAATCCAAATATGAACTTAGGAAACAAATTCTCTTTTGATAATTGGGAAATTGTGAATTTGTAGGTAGAGAGTAGGGACACTTTCACAGAGGAAGGGACAACAAAAGCAGACAAAGCCAATTAGTATCTGGATTTCTCCATATGGATTTCTGTACACACGGATACTTTATTATTCTATTTTAGTGTTAGATTTCTGTGCTACCACGTGAGATCTGACTTTGTCAACTTTCCCCACGTATCAAAGGCCTGCTCACTTGCCTTGGTCATTAGATATCTTGAGTTTTTTTTCAATGTTCTCCCCATTTCTCAAAAGTTTATATACTCATTATGGCAATGAGAAACGTAGTGCCTCTCTCTCTCTCTCTCTCTCTCTCTCTCTCTCTCTCTCTTTCTCTCTCTCTGTCTCTCACTTTCTCTTCCTCTCTCTCATCTTCTCTTTCACTCTCTTTCTCTTTTCTCTCTCTCTTTTATCACACCCATCTTTTTATCACAATTTCCCTCACTACATTGTTATTTAGCAATTAAATACACTAAAACAGTAAGAATCTGCTTAGTAAGGATGGGCTCTATCACAAGGCACAAAAAGGGAATGCTTTTTTTCAGAAAGCAAAAATGGCCCTAGATCTGGGCCAGAGTCAGTGGCCAAACAATGATCAAAGCACTGTGTTTCCACAGTGTTCAATGAGATACAGAGCAAGAGCATAAAATACACATATTACTTTCAAGTGATTTTAATGATATATAGTATTGAAATATTTGTAATAAGTCACTGTATCATTTATTTATAATTTGATGAAAGAATACAGATATCCATCAGTGATTATACTAAAATGTAATTATGGACCCTAACTAAGTGGTATGTCCTTTCCAATTTACTGTGATTTCTACGACCTGCACAATGAGCGTTCTCCTTAGTGTACTGCCTAGAGATGCTTTAACATTTGCAGATGCAAACTACTTATTTCCTCCTAGGTATAACATAAATGATGACTCTAAGTGATTTAATTTGCTGTTTCTAGTTTTCAATTATATATTGTCAATTCACAACAAATGCTTATGTGTTACAGAAGAAACAGATATCTCCAATTACGAAAATACTTGAATTAAAAAATGAGGATTTTAAGGTACCTGTGGAGGGCTGGAGAGATGGCTCCGTGGTTAAGAGCACTGACTGCTCTTCCAGAGGTCCTGAGTTCAATTCCCAGCAACCACATGGAGGCTCATAACCATCTGTCATGGAATCCAATGCCGTCTTCTGGTGTGTCTGAAGACAGCTATAGTGTACTCACATACATAAAATAAATAAATAAATCTTTAAAAAAAAAAGATACCTGTGAGGACTAATCACATCTTTAAACACTTCTCCAGGGTTTTCAGTGATGATGACCTAGGGCATCTACATTATATTTTGAAGTTATTCTGATGTAAGTTTTACATTTGACTTTGTACAAATGTAGCTCATATGGTATTAAGTAGTGTTCTTTGCCCATTGCCCCTTGGGAATACATTTTTCCAGAATCACACATTATAAACATAATAGGAATGAAGAATTTGCATATTCAATTATGAGGACATACTGGAATATTATGGACCTTCTATTTGAGAAGGGGAAGCCCCTTTCTAGGTATCACCTCTCCCACTAGTCCCCTACCCCCAACATCAAGTCATTGAAGGACTAGGCACATCCTCTTCAACTGTGCCCAGACAAGGTGGTCCATTTAGGAGTGAGGGAAAACCAAGCTGATTATCTGCTACATATGTGCATGGGGCCTAGGTCCTGTCACTGCTACCATTGGTTAGTGATTCAGTCCCTGGCAGCCCCCAAGGGGTCCAAGTTAGTTGACTTTGTTGATCTTCCTAGGGAGTCTCTGTCCTCTTTGGGTCCTTCAGTCATTCTCCAACTTCTTCTGTAAGACTCCCTGAGCTACATCTAACTGTGTGTGTGTTTCTGCATCTATTTCAATTGGTTGCTGGGGGGAGCATCTCAGAGGACAGTTATGCTAGTTTCCTGTCTGCAAGAGTAACAGAACATTATTAATGGTGTCAGGGATTGGTTCTTGCCAATGGGATGGGTCTCAACTTAGGACCGTCATTAGTTGGCCATTCCCTCAGTCTCTGCTCTTTGCTCTTGTAGATCTTGTAGGCAGGCACATTTTAGGTGGATATCTTTGTGGCTGGGTTGCTGTCCTTATCCCTCCACTGGGATTTCTGTTGGGCTATAGGAAGGGGTCACTTCAGCATCCATATCCCCCACTGCTAGGAGTCTCAGCTAGAGTCACCCCCACCCTCTGCAGCCTCTCCCATTCCAAGTCTCTGACATATTCTAGGGATTGCCACCTTGCCTAGCTCCCTTCTCTCTCCTCTGCTCTACCTACATATGCTCTCCTCCCCCCAAGTCTTGCTCCCCTCCTCATCCTCTCTTCCACTCACTTCCCTGCTTCCATCCACCTCATCCAATATCTATTTTGTTTTGCACTCTGAGAAAGATTCAAACATCCTCCCTTGGCCCTCCTTGTTATTTGGCTTCTTTGAGTCTATGTTATAATCATGGTTATTCATACTTTATGGATAATATTGACTTGTAAGTGAATTCATACCATACAGGGTCTGGGTGACCTCACTCAGAATGATATTTTTTAGTTCTATCTATTAGTGAAATCCATGATTTTTAATAGCTGAATGGTATTCCATTGTGTAAATGAACTACATTTTATTTATCCATTCTTCAGTGGAGTGAATCTAGGTTGGTACCAGTTTCTGGTTATTATGAATAAATCTGCTATGAACATAGCTAAGCGAGTATTCTTGCAGGATAGTGGAACATCTTTTCAATATATGTTCAGCACTGATATAGCTGGATCTTGAGGTAGAACTATTTCCAATCTGAGAAACTGCTTAATTGATTTCCAACATAGTTGTACAAATTTTCACTCCCAATAGCAATGGAGGAGTGTTCCCTTTGCTCCACAACCTTACCAGCATGTGCTGTCCATTGAATCTTTATCTCAGCCACTCTGATGGGTGTAAGGAGGGATCTCAGAGTTGTTTTGCATTTCCCTAATGACTAAGGATATTGAACTTTTTTTAAAGGTCCTTCTTGGCCATTTGAGATTCATCTGTTGAGATTTTTCTCTTTAGCACTGTACCCTATTTTTAATTATGATATTTGGATTGTTGTTGTATAACTTCTTGAGTTCTTTATATATTTTGGATATTAGCCCTCTATCAGATGTAGGGTTAGTGAAGATCTTTTCCCAATCTATAGGCTATAGTCATTTTTTTTTAAAAAGGATGACGTCATTTGATTTACAGAAGCTTTTCAGTGTCATGATGTAAATGATTCCAAACAATAAAAGAACTTCTGGAGGTATCGCTGGCCCTCATTTAAAACTGAGCAACTACAGAGCAACAGTAATAAAACTACAGTATTAGTATAGAAACAGACAGGTGGGTCAATGAATATAATAGAAAACTGAGAAATTAACCCGCAAACCTACAGGCACTTGATTTTTTACAACGAAGCCAAAACTGTACAATGGAGAAAGGAGAACTTCATCAAAATTGGTGCTAAGTGCATGTTTGCATATAGAAAAATGCAAATAGACCTGTTGCATGTACTTTTAAATTGCTACCACTTTTGACTGCAATATCAGTACCCCTCTGGCTTCCCTTTTTCCTTACCTGCCTTTAGCTCCAGGAGGTTTCTATATCACTAGCTCCCACACAAGACCCTTGAACCCACAGATAAAAGACACACAATCAGGTTGTTACTTTACCACTTGCCTTCTAGGCACAATTGCTGGACATAGATATCTTCTGCCTGGAAAAGCATGCCCTTACTAATTTATTGTTTCCATCTCTCCACCTGCCTTAAACTTAGTGGCTAATTCCACCTAGCCCCTGCCAAACATCCTTGGCCATCTGCCTGTAGTGGAAGCCACAGCCCCAGCTCTCCCCAAGATCTTACATGATTGTTGCATTCTTCTTCCTTCAAAGCATGGCAGAAAGAGCTCTTTCTCCTTCTCTGCGTCTGCTTTGTGCTCATTGGACCCAGAAGTTGCACCTGTACCTTCCGCCTAGCAATTGGCTCCCCAGCCTTGTTTACTGAGAAATCAAGACCCAACTGGGGAACAGGACATTAGTACCAGAACCTCCCCTTATATTTGTATATATCACCCTCTACAAAAGTCAAGACCAAATGGATCAAAGATGTCAATAAAAAACCAGATACATTAAATCTAATAGAACAGAAAGAGGGGACTAGCCTTGAGTTCATCAGTACAGGAGACAACTTCCTAAACAGAACACCAATGGCTCAGGCAGAGGTCAAGAAAATAAACTGGGTTCTTTTTTCCTTGACTTGTGGGCTCCTTGCTGATCAGGCAAGAGGCTAGAAGTTTGTTAACTCTCTGTGAGCAAGAAAAAGGAAAAGAAAGAAAATCATGTACACAGAAAAAACACACACTCTGGATGAAGCTGCAAAAAGTTGCACCATCATTTTTATTGTGGTTCTTAGATTTTATAATTTCTCTAAAAATTTACCTCATACAACTGTCAGGTAAAACTATTACAGCAGGATAATTTCATTATTTTTATAAATACTTTTACATTGCAATAAGTTCATAGTAAGTTTAAGGTAGTAATTCATGTCATAGATTGATAAGGTTTTAGGAGCAACAACAGAATTGTTTATTTGTCTTTCCATTAAGACTAGTGTCTGACTAAACATTCATTTTCTGTTGCTAACCCCCAAAAAATCATTATAAGTTTAAAGCAATAATTTTATGTTACAAGTTAGCACACTTTTGTAGAGAGACAAATCATCTGCTTTGTGTCTTATTAGTTTTGAAGTTTGTATCGATAAACTAGTCAATATTTATTTTTTGTCCTTGCACCTACAATAACTAGTCCTTTCTCTGTTTGTAATCTTTAGTTACCAGGTAATGGTCTTGCATCTAACATAGAAGGAAGTGGCCACTTCAAGATCCATATAACCCACTGCTAGGAATCTCAGCTAGAGTTGTCCCCATAGGGACAACTTACCTCCCATTTCTCCATTCCAGGTCTTTGCACATCCTAGAGAATACCCACCCTCCCCACTGACGATCCTCCTTCTTTCTCAACCCTGTTCTGATCTCCTTACATATGATTTTAGAGAGAGAAGGAGATTAAAAAAGGTGGGAGAAATATAGATGAAGAAAGCAATGGAAGAGAAAGACCAGAGAGAGATGGAGAGAGAGAGAGAGAGAGAGAGAGAGAGAGAGAGAGAGAGAGGCAGAGGCTGGGGATCCTCTTGCCACCCCCTACCCCCTACCCAAGCCCACCCCCCATCCCCCCACCCCCACCCCACCCCCTTCAGTGTTTGCCCCCTGCTGAGTCTTGGCGAGGTCTGTGGAAGCCTTTAGCCTTTTATTCTAACAAAGAAACATCCGGAAAAGGAACATCCTGACCTTTCTGTTTGGCACCTGGGTGATTATACCTGGGTGATAACATCCTTGAATCAATTCCTGGTTTTTGTTCCTGAGGGCATAAACCTGTTTTCCCACTGTGCTTCCTTGAATTTTCCACTGGGTGGACTTGAGGTATATATTCTGTGAACCTCAGCAGTAAAGCTTTGGCATTCTTGTAACAGGAATGACCTGTGTTGTGTCTTTTTGTTAAATCCCACAGGCATACTCCCTCTTCTAGGTACCGTGATGGCTTGGGTGCTGTTAGAAGGCCAGCCTGTCCTTTGCTTTGACTTCAGACTCCGGATTTCCTATCCGTGAAAATGTAACTTTTTGTGTCCTTAAGCCCCTGAGTCTGTATAATTTTTATTGTAGTTCCCAAGTCTAATAAGTAGTTCTAAAGGCTTGTGAATTATGACTTGTATCAAGTGCTAGTCTAGCTAATAGCGATCCCATGGTACATGGAATAAGAGGAGCCCCTCTGTTCACAGTTATAGAGGTAAAATGGTAAAGGAGTCCACACACAAAGCAGGGCAATATCTCATTATAGAGAACACTGTGAGGAAGTGAACACCAGTGAGTTAAAGACACTATTTTACTGAGGAATTCTGGGAAGACCTAACACACTATGATTGAATGGAGGTCTTAACTGAAATGTAAAATCCACTTAAGTGATTATCTGGAACAAACATGTTTTAGATCACAAAAATCACGAAATCACAAGTAGGAAAACTGCTTTATATAAAAATACTAGCATTTTAAAGAATTTTGGGGTTGTTTATATTGAAAACAGTGAGAAGACAACTGTGTAAGGTAAAAGAGAATAATTAATTTAGATGGATAAAACTTTAGTATCCAAGAAGGTATTTTATACTTTGGTAGCTACTTAGTATTGCTATGATTAGGAACTACAATTTTTATTCCTGTATAATGGGGGTTTTTGATAGATGTAAATAGCTTAATTCTTACTTTTAAAACATCTGGTTTCTGTACAAGTAAGAAAATTATGAGGGTAAAAAGCTAAGTCTGAGAAACATTGTGTTGCTATAGGGAGTATATGGTGATAGATTTATCTAGAATGTGAACAGTGGACACCCTGGAAAGAATTCAATCTCAAGACAGATTTTGGTGTAAGAGAGAAGAGAAAGATTATACAGACATGGCATGCAGTATCAAAGAAATGTTAAGGATTGAAGATGAATCCTAAATTGTTTGGCTGAAGCTATTACTAAATAACACTAGTCATAATAATAAATAAGAAACTACATTTGAAAAACCATCATGCTTGGAGTGTGGGTCTTGGAGACTGTTTTTCTGAGCAGCAGGGAAATGGAATGGTAGTTCTGAATCAAGTGGTATTTGGAAAAGTTAGTCTTCTTATATTTTCAATATACGAGCTCTTTAGGTGTGGTTTGATGATGAATGCTGTCAAGTGGAAAGGTCCACATGAAATCAGAAGGAGTAGATTTAGCTCCAGTCCAGAACAAATGGTCCCACATTAGGAGCAGAAGGTAGAACACATAAATACTTATGCAGCCTCCTTAGTCAGCTGGCTGGTCTAAAATTGGAAACTTTTCTAATTATCATTTCAATTATCTTAGAGACAAGTGCAAATAGGATGAAGAGTGAAAAGAACTTAAAGTAGAGAATAAAAAGAAATAGCTAAAATGGGTCAAAAGTATAAAGAAATGGGGATGGTGAGAAGGCTCAGCGGAAAAAGTGCTTGCTCAAGCATGAAGAACTGAGTTGGGAGTCCCCGTATCCCACCGAAACCTAGAGCTTCATAAAGTACATTTGTGACTCCAGAAGTTGGAGAGAAAAGTAGGGCAGTTATGTGGAGGCCTGTGGAATGTGGAGACCAAGCAGACAAAAGCTATTTTAGAAATCATCAGGTGTAGGGAACTTCTGACCGACTGGGAAGCTCCACAAGAATTTGCTGAGTAAACACCCCATTCCAGAAGTGTCACAACTGCAATAGAGGCGAGATCCACCACTACCCCCTCTACAGTGCCAAAGATATCTCCCTGCCAGAGCATGAATGTATGTCATACTTACTAGCCAATAGATGTAAACGTCAGTATGCTTAGCCAATAAGTTTAAACTGTAACCTTGCTGACGTAATCTGTACCCTTAAAACGGTATAAAAAGTACGTGCCTTTGTTCCTCGGGGTCGCCTCTGCCCTGATTGCAGAACAAACCTAGTGCACTGGACTAGTAAAACCTCTTGTTTATTACTTTGATCTCTGTCTCTGTGTCTCTGTGTCTCTGTGAGTGGGACATCCTAGACGCAGGACTCAGTGAACTTTTCTCGAGTCCAGCTGTCCTCGGAGCTTGCTGGCCAGTTCCTATAACTAAACCACTAAGCTCCTGCTTCATTGAGAGACTCTATGTTAAAACAAATAGTAATTAAATGAAAAACTCAGGAGAAAACTCAGAAATAGTCACTTGCCTGTGTCTCTTCAGTAAATCTTCTAATCTCATACATAAGGACGTGACTATTCTTCGTATGAAGATACTATCTTTTATGTTTTGCATTGGTGATTAAATCTCAACATTCAGTACACAGCTGACTTGTTGACACTGAAGTGAGCAATCAGTATTGATAGAACCCATTGACAAGCTGTATAAGCAATATAAACCATGGCAAATAAGTTGATTTAAGGGACATAGCCACATTTTAATAAATTTAGTAAAGAAGTTTTTAGATACTTTTAAGAGAATGTTCTAATTTGTAAAATAGCATCTGAATCTTATTAGACTTGATACTCAATGTACATTTATTTCTTTTTAATGTAAAACTATTCAGAAAAACTATGTAACAGCATGGACTACCATTTATCTAATATTCACAAGTAGAATTGTTTTCTTTACATATTGGTTATGATTTTGCTAGAATCAAATATCTTCATAGTTTTTATAAATTTGTTGATTCAGGTTGTTATCTTATTATAAAGCAGCAAGGGTATTTAATTTTTTCAAAACTCAGCTGTAACATATGCATCATGAGCCAAAGTAGCTAAAAAATAACTTGTCCATTTTTAGAAATAAGCTGTCATTTTATATTGGATCAGACTTCTGGATACTTTGTCTTTTCTGTTCTTATACAGTAAGAACCTTAAATCTGAAGCCTAGGATTTATTAAATATTATAATAGAGATTTGTCAATGAAGAGAGATGTTTATTTCTGGTTTGGGCTCACATGCCATCACAGGCTGCTGAGAGAAATTACATTGTTGGATTTTATTAGAGCACTGTGAATTTTTGTCACAGTTAAAGATCAATTCATTATTGAGAGCAACAAATTAGTAGGTTATGTATTTTATGCCTTCTTCTACCTAATGTTTTATTTATTTTATTGATGGCTGTTTGCTAGAAAATTGGAATGTCACTGTGCTTTTAAAGTATCCTCCAGTTATACTTTACTTCACTTCATTTTTATTATTAAAAATTGAGAAGAATTTTGAGTTATTAATTTCCGGCTTATTTTCAACAATTTGGTTTTTTTTTAATGCTTTGATTGAGACTTAAATTTAGAATACAGAACGCTGTAGAGACAACTTCACACAGTCCTTAGGAATAAGGAGACTACAAAATGAATTCTTTTGAGTCCACAGAAAACAAAACTTGCAAAGAAACTGAAGTGTAGAAAAAAAATGACTCCTATGAATGATAATACTGTAAAAGATCTTAACTTTGTCAAAAACAGAAGAATGATATGGCCATTTTACCCATGGTTATCCAGCTATCAGATAAAAATTTCATCAATTTCTAAAAGCAAAGAACAGGTTAGCAATTCTTTAGAGCTGCAGAAGGGAAAGCAGGTCACGACCACTTACTCAGACATCTGCATCTGGGTCGGTATTATGTATTGGAGGTGAATCATAGGACACTTTCCTTCATGAGGCAGGCACTAAAGAAGTAATCATCATTGTAGAGAGGACTATGAACAGGTCTAGCTACCACTTACTTCTTCTGTTGTCTTGTAGAGAAACTGTGGGGGAAGTTGTACATAGTCAACCTACAAGACTCTGGCAAAGGTTCCTTGCTTTTACAAGAGGAAGGTCATAAACTTCATCAGAGGGAGTCTGCATAGTCTCCCACACCTGGGCAGACGGTCCTAGCTGTTTAAGAAAGCAATATGAGAAAATTGTGGAGAACAAGCCAATAAACAGTATTCACTCATGGACTCTTCAGAATCAGCATCTCGCTCCAGGGTTCTGCCATGAGTTCCTGCACTTACTTCTTTAGTTGATTGATGTCAGGCTATAAGATGACATCAACCTTTTGTTTTCATCAAGTTGTGATCATGGTGCTTTATCACAACAGTAGAACCATAATTATCAATATAGCAACCACAGTTCAGCTAGCAAGTTCTCTTTATAGATTGTAAAAATAAAAATGTCAAAGAATTGAAATTACACAAAGCACATCTTCTGAAGATAAAACAATGAAGCCAGAAGTCAGAAAGATCCTTGAAAATCCTTAATGAGTGTGCTAAGAAAATGCTTACTTTGTGTGTCATGAAATTGTAAGCAATAAGACGAATGGAGAAATGCTATTTTAGTAGAGAGTTAAATGTTTTTGCTCATTGAAGAATAAGTCAAGATTATGAATAATCAAACCACTGACACTGACAAATCACCCATAGTTATAGCCAGAATGTATGAAAAGCTGTCAGACGTAACAGTTAAAGAAATAGGTATGCTAATAAAATTTTATTGTAGACGTGAACACGCATTTTCCTAAAAGTAGGTCAAAGGGCCTTTAAGGAACATGGGAGAGAGTTAACGTCAATATCCACTGGGGGAAAGAACATTTATGTCAGAAAACCACACTAGTGTGCAACTGTCAAGATGGAAAGCATGTATAAAGGGAAGAGATATTTCCAGAATAGGGGATAGCTGGAACTCAGTCTATTCTTTGTTGGTTGTATGAACTTGCAAGACATAGTTTCAGTGTCTACTGGAGGAAAATGATGATATGCCAACCCATAGCTAGGTTTTATTTGAGAGCATAGAAAACATACAAAGAGCAGCTTGAATAATTATTAAAACAACCACAAATAACCACCACAAAAACCAAAATATTTTGTGGTAAAAAGAAAAGGTTATGCTGTGGCCATACTGTGGTTGAATAATTTAAGAGATTTTAATCACCAATATCATCCAATATTCTGAATAATCTAAAACATGAATTCATGTTTTACACCCTTGCAGAAAAGACTATAATATGCTTCGTGTCTATGAGAAGCTTGAAATGCGAAATAACAGAGACAGAAATACAAGTATTATCAAGTATTTTCGTTGGATTTACAAGATTGACAGAGACACCTCTCTCTCTCTCTCTCTCTCTCTCTCTCTCTCTCTCTCTCTGTTATATAGTGGACTGTTGTGACTATGAGTGTATCCATGTGTCAAAATACTTAAGACTACATATAAAAAGGTTGAAATATGGGAAAACATCACAATTATTTTCCTAGTTGCTGGAGCTAAAGTAACTGGCTGTGTAATGTTTCCATCATGTCCACATTCTCACCAGCATTTTTTATTTGTTTGTTTATTTATTTTTGATATATAATTCTCCTAGAAGTAAGACAGATGCCTGATGTAGTTTGAACTCACATCTCTTAAGGGCTATTGATACTAAATATTTTACTTGTGCTTATTGGCCCTTTTTGCTTCTGAATAAATGAAGTCTGAATAAATGAAGTACAACTTTCATGTAACCCAGAAATATCACTAATGAATATATAGCAAAAGGATATTCCAGCAGTATATTACACAAATATATGCACTTCCTATTTACAATATCCAAGCTATGGAATTAGACTAAGTTTCTGTCAACTTATGAAGAAAGTGATTTTATTTTATTTTTTTTTTTAGCAAAAGAAGCCAAAGAAGAAGAGTAAGTAACTTACTGGATAATGGATGCAACTGGAAATCATTGTATTAAGGCAAACTAAGTCAGACACAGAAAGGCAAGATACTCGTGTTTTTTCTCTTTTGTGTATTCCATGTGAAAGGAGAAGGGAGAACACAGAGAAGAGGAGAAATAGGAGAGGGAAAAGTTAGGAGGACTTAGGAGAGGCAGAGGATGGGTTGAACATAGTCATTGTGTATCATCAGTAGACGTCAATAAAATGGAAAAAAGAGTATAAAATGAGTGTAAAACTAAGTATAAATTATACTTTATCAAAATTGATATTACAGAAGTGAGAAAACTGTAGAGAAAAATAGGGTAAAGACAGTTCAATGACATACAGAATCAAGGAAAACCTTAACACAAACTAGGATTATAATAATAAAATTGGCTGTTTGGCCTGAGGAGAAAGTTCAGTGGATAAAGTGATCACAGTGCAAATGTGAGGACAAAAGGTTTTGGTCTTCAGTCCTATATAAAGATAAACAATGTAGTCTATAACCCCAGAGATCTTTGTTGGGGTGTGGAATTAGTATATACCAGTAGCTAGTACATATTACTAGCCTGCATATGGAATGGCACGTGGTAGATGACCCTGTCTCCAACAAGGTGGAAGAAAAGGACAGACAGGAGACAGAAAGGAGGCCTCTGACCTCCATGCGTGAATCAGTGCATGTGTGCACCCACATCCACACATGAACACACACACACACACACACACATCATTGTTACCACCTACACATCAACACAAAATGGAAATTCATAAAAAGGTAAGTAAATGTGCTGCCTTTTCTTAGGCACTGGAACAGAGTTGGGCTGTGGATAAATTAGAGTCCTTGTTTTGGCCGTTCCATTAAGACAGTCATTCATTCATGATAATAAATAGCGACAACATATTCTGGATTTGAATTATTCTATGCTTGTTAGGATAAATATCAGCATAAATTATTTTCCTTATATAAAAGATATCAGGGAGAACTTTAATGAGAATATTAGATTTCATCTCAATTCTATAGTTTCATTATTTATTAACTTTTAATACCTGTAAATATATCTTTTCATAATGCAATATCCAAGTGCTTCATATTATTTTGTACACATGTAAGGTGTTCAGAGATATTATGCATATTTGCAATGTGCAGCACACTTGTGGGTACCATTAAGCCTTTTCCTTTCCAAAGATTGTATTGTTTCCATAGTAACAAATGCATTTCAAAGTGAACACTGACATTGGAATCACTCAACTAGTGCTCATAGGACTCTGGGTTGGCACCTTAACTGCAATAAATTCTGCTAAGAAAAGCATGTTAACATAGGCTTCTTGTTGAATGTTCCATCCAATTTATTTTTTTCTGCAAGAGTATATTCACTACAAATGAAACCATTCATTTAGAAGTATAGATTAATGAATAAGAAATACGTATTTATCATTTTTATTTATTACACCTCCACTCTAATGTTATTTGTATATTATGACTTCACTCATTTATTAATTCAGTATATAATTGTTGAACATCTACTGTGTATGGAGCATATACATTTGCATATGGTTTTTTGATATAAGAATCTTAATATTTCAGTATTGCTATGAAATATATGATTCTGAATCATTTTATAGACAATAGAAATACAATTGTGGATTCTGTGAGTCCAAGACAAAGAGTTAGATTTGGCATCTGATAAGGACTCTATTCTCCAGAGAGAGATGAACTATGTAGTACAAGGCAGAGAGGGGGAGAGCAGCAGACTCTACCACTCTGTGAAGTGGTTTTTATAAGGGCCTTAATCAATTCACAGGGAAGAAAATCCCGTGTAACATTATCATACTGAGTACTGGATTTGGTACCTGAATTTTGGAGATAACATATTTCAATGGCAGTAGAAGGCATTATACAATGTATTTTAAGGGCAGAAAAACAGCAAAATGTGACATAAGCTTATCATGATTCCATATAAAGTTCTCCTGATCAAGCATATAGTATATAACATCTTATACTGACAATTTTCTAAAATATGGCTTTTGATATCTGACTACCTTTTTGTGTGTGTGTTAAACGCCAGTCTCTTCTGTCTAGAGTTTTAGTGGTCAGTGTGGATGGCTACTCTGAATGCAATGGTTATGAGTTCAGGATAAGCATTTGGCCATGTAGTTTCAACCAGCTTTTAGAGATTAAAAAAGTTTAGGGAACATTTTTGCTTTTTCTAACTTATGAGGTATTAAGAGCAATATTCTCCAGGGACCAGTGCTAGGGCTCTGTAGACTTATTTAACAATATTTTATTATAAATGCTCTGCAAGAAGGGGCACTTAATGAGATGATCAAGTTTACAGATGAAAGCGCGGCCTCCTGGGTTGAGAAGTGCCAAGCTAATGGGAAGAGACTTCAGTTATTGCCCAGGAGGCCATTGTGTGCTGAGAGTAAGGGTAAGACAACTGACGAGCAGACATGCATAAAGCTTTACTTTTAGTCAAATTAATTCAGACTAGACAGATGAAATTAAGACCTCTAAGTGGTGGTATGACCCAGCAAAGAAAGTCTTTGAATAATAATTAGCACAGGATATTATTTCTGGATAAAAGAACAATTCATTCTTGATTATCATCAGTAATAATAATAATAATAATAATAATAATAATAATAATAAATGATGAAATAAAATGATGAAATAAAAATGATGAAATAAAATGAGCCTGCTCCCTTGCTCTTGAATTCTTTATGCTGTTTTTGGCTTTATACCACAAGAATGAAAGAGAGAGAGAGAGAGAGAGAGAGAGAGAGAGAGTGAGAGAGAGAGAGAGAGAGAGAGAGAGAGAGAAAGAACCTTCTTCGTAAAGGAATCTGGGAAAAACCTAAGGTTTTGAAATTATTTTGAATTCAAGAGTAAATGTGTGAAAATATGGGTTGAAAGGGTTCTGGCAGATTCTAAGAAAAGAGTCAAATGTATAGAAGGACCATCCCCTTGTCAAATTCTTTATTTTCTAATTAAGCCCATATTTTTTGAACGTGCTGACTTTACACTTGGCAATTTTATAGGAATGTTAAGATTAAATTCAAAATGCCTTTTATGAGGAAGAGGATTGAGGCAGTGGAAAGACCTTCCTTGCACTTCACCCTCTCAAAACTCTGGCATGCAGTACTGGCTTTCCCCTTCAGGGAGCTTAGGAAATGAACTCCCACACCGCTCACCTGAATTCACCCTGATAACTTTGATAGTCAAAGATATAGCAAAGCTTTAGGCCTCTAGCATATACCCAAAGTCAACGCTCATTTTCCTGTAGCATGGACTTGGTTCTCAGTAGATAGCAAATAGAGGGATGTAAATGCACAGCTATACACTCAGTAGTTAAACCTGAACTTGACAGGAGAACTGTGGATTGCCTAAACACAACAAAGTGGATTCTCCTAATTGGAATTACTATTACTATGATAAAACAGTGTGAACAAACACAATAACCTACTGTAGCCTACAAATGTTAAGTCACACTTTAACACCGAGGAGAGTCAGGGCAGGAACCTAAAGGCAGGACACAACAGAGCACTGCTTATTGCCTTGTTCTCTTTGTTTTCCTCAGCTTGCGTTCTTACACCATCTAGGACCACAAACCAGGGTTGGCATCACTCCCCAGCGGGCCAACTCTGCCATATATCAATAATTAATCAAGGAAATGGCCCACCGAATAATCTGGTTGGAGACATTTTCTTAATTGAGTTTCTCTCTTTCCCAATGACACTAGCTTTCATTACATTATCCAAAAATACAAGGACTTCATTGGAATTTCCTGGAGTATACCATGAAGAAAAGCTTTTTACTAATATTTATTATTATTAATTATTAT
The DNA here is from genome assembly GCF_011064425.1 of Rattus rattus. Classification (NCBI taxonomy): domain Eukaryota; kingdom Metazoa; phylum Chordata; class Mammalia; order Rodentia; family Muridae; genus Rattus; species Rattus rattus. Next base: position 51,478,889 of record NC_046164.1, on the reverse strand, counting down.
TATTGATACTATAGCTGTGTGTAATTTGTCTCTACAGGATTCAAATATCAGAAGCTTGGCTGCCACTGTGGCATTTACGAAAGCTCTTAATTCTTTGGTGGCAGGTCCCTGGAAGGAATTAAAGTAGTTTTTCTGCAAAGCAAAGTTAATTCTTCCAAAAGTTTCTCATAAAAGAGCATTCTCCAGCATCCCTTACTCCTTTTGCCAATCAGAATGCTCCTCCTCTCTGATGCACCTCCTGTTGCGGTACCAGTTAGTGTTAGATTGTGTATCAAAGAGGATACTTCCCAGAGAATGCCTATGCTGTTTGTCATTATGAATGACATAAATGTCCACTTATGGGTTGCTATTCATTATGGTAATAAAAATGGACTAATAAAATAGGCTTCATGTCTATTATTATGAAATAGTGCAAAGACCTAGTTAAATTATATTGAGATATTTATTGACTTACAAAAGATTTCAATACTTCAAGTGAATTATTTTCTTTAATATTTATGGTGATTGGCCCTACATAGTCATATGTCATATCTATATCTATAAATATAGATATAGATATAGATGAAGTACTGTGTGAAATTTTGATAGTTAATTTTCTCTTTCTAGACTTTCTCATCTTTACCCATTTTGAGACACATTAGTTTATTTTGTTCACTCTAAAACATTTTAGGCATAACACTGTGCATGTAACTGCTCCTAGTCTTAATTTGCTCTGTAATACAATTGAAATTAGTGATGTTGATACCTCCAAAGTTTCATTCATTGTAAAAAACTGTTTTCACTATCCTTTTTTTTCATATAGAGTATAGTTCTTCCATGGTCTTGATTAGAGTTACACTAAGATATTTTATAATATCTGTAGTTATTGTGAAAGATTAGTTTCCCTAATTTCTTTCTCACACCATTTATTGTTTGCATATAGGAGGGCTGCTGATTTTTTTGAGTTAATTTTGTATTCAGACACTGCTGAAAGTGTTTATCAGTGGTAGGAGTTCCCAGATAGAAATTTTGAGGTTAGTTTTATATATAGAAACATATCATCAGTGAATCGTTATACTATAATTTCTTCCATTCTAATTTGTATTCTCTTGATATCCTTTAGTGGCTTTATTGCTGTAGCTAAAACATCAAGTACTATATTGAATAGATATGAAGAGACAAACAGCCTTGCCTTGTCCCTGATTTTAGTGGAATTGCTTTAAGTTCCTCTCCACTCAATTTGATGCTGGCTATAGGCTTGCTGTATATCGCTTTTATTGTGTTTGGGTATGTGCCTTATATCCCTCCATGATCTGTCCAAGACTTTTATCATGAAAGGATGTTGGATTTTGTGGAAGGCTTTTTAGCATCTAATGAGATGATCACTTACTAGATTTTTGTTTATTTGTTTATCAGTGGACTTCCATATGTAAAAGCATCCCTGCATCTCTGTTATGAAATTTACTTAATCACTGAGCATGGTGGCTTTGATGTGGTTTTTTATTGGTTTTACAAGTATGTTATTGCGTAATTTTCCATTGATGTTCATCAGGGAGATTGGTCTGAAACTCCCTTTCTTGGTTGAGTCGTTGTGTGGTTTAAGTATCATCCTGACTATGGTATCATAAAATGGATTTGTCAGTGTTCCTTCTGTTTATATTTTATGAAATAATTTGAGGAATATTGGTATTAGCTCTTCTTTGAAGGTCTGGTAGAATTCTTCATTAAACCTCTGGCTCTGGACTTTTGTTGTTGTTGTTGGTGGTGGTGGTGTTGTTGTTTTTGGTTGGGAGACTTTCAATTACCACTTGTAAATATAGGTCTATTCAGATTGTTTATCTGATATTGATTTAGCTGTGCTAAGTGGCATCTACTAAAGAAATTGTTCATTTCATTTACATTTTCTAATTTTATGGAGTACATGTTATTTATATAACACCTCATAATTCTTTGGATTTCCTTGTTGTCTATTGTTATTTCCCCTGTTTCATTTCTGATTTTGCTATTTTGGATATTGTTTTTATGCTGTTTATTCAATTGTGAAAAGTGTTTTTCTAAACGGTTGATTTTGTCAATGAATTGTTCTATTTGTTTCCTTTTTTGTTTTGTTTTTTATTTAAATCATGAGTTTGATTAATTCCTGATGTCTACTCCTCTTGGGTGTGTTTGCTTCTTTCTTTTCCTAGAGCTTTCAGGTGTGCTTTTAGGTCACTGGTACGCAATCTTATTAATTTCTTAATGAAGGCACTTAGTACTCTGAACTTTCCTCTTAGCACTGTTTTCGTTGTGTCCCTTAAGTTTGGCTATGTTGTGCATTCATTTTCATTGAATTCTAGGAAATCTTTAATTTCTTTCTATATTTCTTCCTTGACCCAGTCAGTGGTCATTGATTAGGGAGTTGTTCAGTTCCCATGAGTGTAAAGTCTTTCTGCTGTTTCTGTTATTGTTGAAGTCCAGCTTTAATCCATGCTCATTTGATATGATACATGGGTTATTTCAATTTTCCTGTATCTGTTGAGACTTGCTTTGTGACCAAGTGTATGGTCAACTTTGGAGAAGGCATATTCTTTCATGCTTGGGTGAAATGTTCTTTTGATATCTGTTAGTACCATTTGAGCCTTAACATCTGTTAGTACCATTATTTCTCTGTTTATTTTCTCTTCAGATGACCTATCTATTGGTGAGCATGGGGCATTAAATTCTCCACTACTAATGTGTGGGGTTCAATGTGATTTCTTTTACACATTTGGGTGCCCTTGCATTTGGGTATAGACATTCAGAATTGAGATGTCATCTTTGTTGATTTTTACTTTGACAAGTATGAAGTGTCTTTCTCCAACTTTTTTGATTAATTTTGGCTAGCATTCTATTTAATTAGATATTAGAATGGCTACTGCATCTTGATTTTTGGATCTGTTTGCATGGAAAACCTTTTCCCAGACCTTTGCTCTAAGGCAATGTCTATCATTGTTGCTGATGTATGTTTCTTATATGCTGGAAAATGATGGATCCTTTCTTCTGCTCCATTCTGTTACCCTGTGTCTTTTTATTGGGGAATTATTTTCATTGATGTTGAGAGATATTAATGACCAATGATTGCTAATTCTTGTTATTCTATGTTGCTTGTGGTTGTCTGTGTGTGTGTTCATGTATCTATGTGCATGTATGTCTGTGAGTCCCTTCTTTTGGTTTTGCTCATGCTAAATTATTTGCTTCCTATGTTCTTGGGTCTAGTTGACCTCCTTGGGTTGAACTTTTCTTTCTAAAATCTTCTGTAGGGCTATATTTGTGGATAAATAGTTTAAATATGGTTTTGTCATAAAATATCATGTTTTCTTTATCTATGATGATTGAAAGATTTCCTGGGTATAGTAGTCTGTGCTGGCATCTATGGTCATTTTCTTGTGCTTCAGTTATCTTAGGATATTTAGGTCTTAATGTAGTGAGGTAGCTGGACTCTGGGGGTGCCATAGTGCCCTGGCCTTCAGCCATCTGGGTTTTGCAGCTATTATCACTTTACATGCTGATTTCTGCATTTATCTTTGTCAAATATGTGGGGTTTTTATGTCCCACTCCCTGGTTTCTGTTTTTTCTTTGTCTTCTGATGACTGGTGAGTCTTCAGGTACAGTAGAGTGTCTCCCTTGTGAATTTTTGGCCTGTGTGGTCCGCATGTCTCTGGGGTTTTGGGTACTAACCTTTAACTCTGGGGTGCTCAGCATCAGTTTGGTCTGGGCCCTTGGTGCCAGAGTCACCACCAGGCAAGAAAATCGAGGCATGGGTCTAGAAATTCAGTCCAGGGGGTGAGCAGTCAAGGACTTGGGCCGAAGTCTTCTCTCAGTGTCACTGGCAGGCATGTCATGTAGGCATAGTTGTAGGCTGGAAAATGGAGTTCAGAGGACAAGGTGTAGTTTGCCTCTGTTGGGTGTACTTTATGGTGAGTTGGCAGGAAGGAGACTCATGGTGTGTATATTTTAATTGACATATTATATATAATTTGCTTTAAATTTTCTTTCACCAATTTATAATTTTAATTCATTTTCTGTATTGTATTAGTATTCATATAAAAAAGTTGAAATAAAATGTTACTATGTCATATATTCATTAGATTTATTGGAAATTCATTCATTTGATATACAATTTTAATTTATAAATATTATATCATTAACAGTGTCTTAGTATAGTTGAAGCCTCATATATGTTTATAAATGTTTATCATAACTTTATATTTCTAATGCAATTTATTTGTGATTAAAGTCAGTTATTCTCAGTAGATGTTTGTGAACTGTGTTTAATTTAAGAGTAATTTCTATCTCTTTATTAGGTATGTTCTATCTTCTATCTTTCCTATTGAAAAATAGTGTTCTTCATTGTATTCTTTCTCCTGAATTCAGCTAGTTTTGATTTTTCAGATTACAAATATCTGAGATGACACAGGACTATAGCCCCAGAGATCTTGCCTATTCTTGGAATACGTTGAATACTTTTTCACGTTTTCAGCACAGTTCCCAATTGTTGGTCAGTATGTCAATGAGAAGCATTGGAGTTACGAATGTTTTCTGGGGTCACATTTTTTTTGGTGGGCAAGAAGGATCACACAGAAAATCTTTCAGTCATGAAAGGTAGTTCTAAAGCACATAGATAATATATTGTGTGTTGCACATGTGGCTTCCCTAAGAATACAGAAGACTTACTCAGGAAATTAATTGGGCTTAATTTTCCTCCTTTGCCTCAGCTCTCTTTCTCTGGCCTTCCTGTTCCCCATGATCACACTCTCAAGTAAAACACTGGATTGCAGGAGTTCTCATGAGTCATTTCTTCCATGGCATTACAAAACATTCTCTGCATATCAAACTCATATTTTACACGTTTTTATTTTACTCTTTTGTTTTTGCTGTAAATTGAATTTGTTCCTTGAGACTTTAATGCTATAGAATATATATTTTTTTATTCAAACTTCCATTGTTGTTATTGTCAAACTTGTATGTGCTTTGTTGTAATGCTTCTAAATATATTCAAATTTTCAGAGTATGTAAATTGATTCTACTATACAAATGGTTTTAGATGTCAAGATTGCATACATGACGTTCACTTCCGCTTAGGGTGGTTCCTTGTTTTGCCATGCTTTCTACTCCTTAAGTCTGGTTGGCATGAATTAAAGAAACCCCTTTGTTCTCCTGGTTTCTGACTAAACCTCATTATTGTGTTTTACTGAACAAATGCAGTGAGGTCAAGGAGTAAGATTGGGACATTCATTTCCTTGCTGCCTATTTAAAATTTGATTTAAAACTCTCGCATTCTTTAAAAACTTATTCATCTCCTAAAAACTTGTTTAAATCATTTTATTCTTACTTCCTTTAAATAATTTCCATTTCTTAGACTTCTGTTGGATGTCAACTCCACAGCTTTTTAAGACAACTATGCCATTTCTTCTGTATACAGTGTACAACTTTGCAAACCCATTTCTTTAGTAAACAAAGTCAGCTTCAGTTATTCAAATTTCTCTGTGACATATGATTTCCTCCATGACCCCGAAGAACATGTGATTTCCTTTTTTTAAGATTGCTTTGATTACTTTTAGTTGTGGCATGCTGTAACTTCATGTTTTAAACATTCGAAAAGTACTTTTCCTTTTCTCTTCAATGTCAAGTTTCCTATGGTACAATATGCAGCTTACTTTGAAGATGTGGCTCCGTTCGGGGTTGTTTACAATTGCTTGTTACAGACTAAATGGCTCTTACTTCCTGCTTACAGCATTTACAATTCTAACCCTTTTTATTCAGATCCTTGAAAAAGTCAAGTAGTGTAAATTCAAACTCTCGATTTCTGGAAAATGCATAGCTGTAACTATCAACTCAAAGGGCAATTGTTCAATATGAGCCTTTGCCAAACACATGCCCTTTGTCCTTAATCTCTGCAGCCCACTCCATATTGAAATTGTTTATTACTTTCCTGTGCCAATAGGTGGCTTTCTCTACATTTCTCCAGTCTTTCACAAAGGAGGTAGTGCTTTGATGTAAACATCTTCTCATGTAATTCTACAGTATCTCCTCATTTCAGACAGGGCTAATAACTCATCTTTCTATATGAACCTTAAATGTTTGCCTGTTTAAAAACAAAGCCAATACATAATGACATTAGCAATAGCCAAAAGTTATATCTAGCTTTGTATTACTTTTTGTTTCAAAACTTATGAATTTCTCCATACTTTTCTAGTTAGAATTCAAAAGGGTATTTATTCTCTATTATCCTATGGAACAATATGTTTGCCATAAATATCAGGTTGTTGAGTTTCATTGATAGAATGCAGTACTATCACACTTTTTCACTAAGGCAAATAATAAATATTATACATTTTTCTAATTGGAAAAACATAATATGATTTTGTACCATTTAAACATATAACATGTACTAGGCATGTAACAAATATTTATAATTATAGACGGAATTGAAATAATCAGTGAAGTGAAGCTTTTTTTCTGAGAACATATTTGAATCAAAGCAAACTAGATTTAGAACTGAAATTGTGAAGAATTAGAATTTAGGATATTCAGTAATTGAGGACTAAGCAACATGATAAAGTCAGAATTATATTCTGTGTAGCTATAAAAAATGGTAAAATAATAACCACACTGGTGATTCTAATTGTACATTTAGGCTATTTTTCCAGTTAATGTATTTTTATTTAGCATATAAATGTTTTATTTATTCTGGATTAAAAATTTGAGAAGGGTGGGTGGCCCCATCCCTCAATCAGGGGCTGTGCCTAACCTCTAGATATAGTCTCACCAGGTTCTCTCTCCCTTTTGCTGGGTATTTCGGGTAATGTCATCCCTATTGGGTCCTGGGATTCTCTTGCTTTCCTGGCATCTGGGACTTTCTGTTGGTTACAATTCTAACCCTTTTTATTCAGATCCTTGAAAAAGTCAAGTAGTGTAAATTCAAACTCTCGATTTCTGGAAAATGCATAGCTGTAACTATCAACTCATCTCCCATTGCTACACACCTCTTTTCAATTTCCTGACTCTCTGTACATCTCCCCCAGTCACAAAAGAATACACATGGTATGTACTTACTGATGAGTGGATATTAGGAAAAAAGTTCGACATACCCACAGTACCACTCACAGACCATATGAAGTTCAAGGAGAAGGAAGACCAAAGTGTGGATTCCTCTGTCCTACTTAGAAAGGAAGCAAAATAATGACAGGAGGTAGAGGGTGGGCCGGACATGGGAGGAAGAAAGGAAGGAAAGAGGAAATAAACAGGGAGGCAAGATCAGGTGCGGGATTTACCTTATTTTTAATTATGTATATGTTTAGACCTCTGTATATGGTATGTGCACATGAATGCAGGAGGCAGGAGACAGTGGATCGAGTTACAGATGATTGTCAGCTGCCTATCATGGGTGCAGGGAAGCAAATATGGGTCCTCTGCAAGAGCAGTATAAACTCATCAGCTGAGCCATTTCTCCAGCCCCTTGTACATAGCTTTTCTATAATTTGATGAATCTAGATTAAATAATGCTGCAGGATTAATAAGCATTTGACTTCAGTCAAATCAAGCAAGTTCTGTCCTTTCTGATAAACATGAAAGATATATATGACAATAAAACATGTTTAGTTTAAATAGGAAAAGCCTAGCTGAGGTAAGGAGGCATTGAAGAATAGTCTTTTATTACACTTGTATATGTACTTTGAAACATTATAAGTTAAATAAAGTAGGTATAAATCCTAAAGTTTATTCCATCTTTAGGAAAAAGTAAAATTCAAAAATATGTGAATGGTCCATTACAGACCAACTCCAAGTAGATATCATGAAAATAAAGTGGTTACTTTAGCTAATCAATATGGTGAACACTCTTATTATCTTGAACATTATATCTATCTATCTATCTATCTATCTATCTATCTATCTATCTATCTATCTATCTATCATCTATCTATAGATGAATCTACCTGTCTGTATCGATATCATATATATGAATGATACCTTCAGGCATAACTCTACAAAGCTTAAACTTGAATAATTTAACATTGTGTCTCTCATCCTATGCTGTGGTTTGTCCTGAAGCTATCTGTATTTTGATGCTAATTCCACTGCCCCAAGGACAGCTGCCTAGTGAGTACTCAGGAATCAGGTGACTTCACCAGAACCTTTTCCCCATTGAATTTGTAAAGTACAGGTGAGGGGCAGGTACACAATAGAAGGAGGCCTGTCATTGGAGGAGAAGGAAGGATGGGCGGGAGAGAAGTTTGAAGGAGGAGGAGGAGACTGGAAGAGAGGGAGAGACAGGACAGAGACGGAGAGAGGGGAGAAGCCATGGCGGGTGATGTTAAGATTCTGCTCTGTGTATTTACAGGTTGTTATTAATTTTCTCAAGATACGGATGGTACCGGGCTTTGTATGTTTAAGTGGGCAATTATATCTTACCAATTGGATCTAAGATTATTGTGTTGTATGTTCTTTTATGTGAGGGTTTGAGTGTAGGAAAATGTGCGGCTGGGCTGTGTTTCCGCCAAGATATCTAGCAGATATCTTGGGGCACCGTGGTGTGGACCTAGACAAATAGACAACTACTATTTATTATTTTTATATTTTTACAACAACAATCCTAGGTGTATGAGCAAAGGTGGTATTCTTTGACAGAAGGCACTTCATCTCAGTGTATGAAACAAAACACCATCCATTATAATAAATGAAAAAAAGATTCTTATTTGCTTCAAAATAAAAAAATAACTATTGCATCCTAGAAAAGTGAAGGGCAACATATGAATTACAGGAATAAAATATTATATTTTTAGAAAAACTACTGAAAATTACAGTAGAATTAATGTTTTTATTCATGATTAACATATTAATAATAATAACTTTGAAAAGCTGAGAACAATTTCAATTAATTTAAGTCGTTTGAACACAATATTTTGAGTCTATCTGTTTAAGCTAAATATTTATAACCAAAGGTTCACTCATATTTTCAGATCTGAGGCTAGAATCATAAAGCCCATCTTAGTTACGTTTAAAAATTGGTAAATTCTTTGAAACAAAAGAAGAAACTTTGTATTTTATGGCCGTTTTAATTTGAAAAATCAGTATGAATCAGCAATCTTAATACACAGAGACAGAACAAATGCATATTATAAATGTACATATGTAAATAATAAAACAAATACATCTCTGTGTGTCTACAAAATACTTCACATACAAATATACTGATAGCTTCTAACAATTTTATTATCTAAACAGGTAAAATTTAATATGAGTTGGATCTTGAAGATCCAACTATAACCAAAATATAACCTAAAATATAAGCTAAAGGAAACTATAACCAGAATATATTGTATGAAATACTTCTATTTTTAATATAAAGAATTTAACAAGTGACAGCCACCGATGAAAAGAATATTCTGGAATCTACACTCTTATATTAATAAGTGAATAAGTATTTAACAATTATGTAGATGGAGACGGCATAACTCTTTCTTATGTAACAGTTCTAATTTGAAAGGAAAAGTAGAGAAAATTACAATGTGGGCATTTGGCCATCATAATAATATAAGTGATTAAGGGAAGATTTATCAATGGAGAATTAAAAAAAAAAACAGTGAAAATGTGAAGAGGCCTTATTAAGTTGCACAACCAACATTTCATGTTTTTGTTCATCTGCATGATGGACTGACAATTATATAACATCTTATAGCTGCATATATGTGTGTGCAATATCATATATATTTCAGGTTATCCTGAAAATAGAGAACTGTATTTAGTGTGAAGAGGAAAGGTAGGAGGGGTGACAAGCGAGGGCGATGAGGAGTCAATGTGGCAAAAGTCCATGACATACTCGAACAAAAGTGTCATAAGACCTTCACGTTGTACAATGAGCTTACACTAATAGCTTTTTAAAAAGCAGGATGAGATCTAGGATACTTAAATTGGATCTTAATTAATCATCTCAAAATATACCTATTAATTATAAAGAAAAAAATAGTTTTACAGTGGAGAAACCTGGGAAATAACCCATTATCCCAGCGATTAAAGCTAATAGCAACAGGAAGAGAACAAATTCTCTTCACATTTCTTTTGTTAAGCCTAAGAAAGACAACACCAGTGTTTCTGTGATGCCCTGCTTTATTCAAACTCCTCGTCTAACTATGGGAACTGTTATGCAAAGGTAATCCAAGAGACTAATATTATATAAAATAATGAACTCTCAATCTTTCAAGCTTCAAGAAAGAGGAGACAAGACTGAAAAAATTCTTCAGACTAGTGGGAATGAAATACAGATAACAAATGAACACCCAATCATGGACCGAGTTACAAATAGAGAATTTATTTTTGTACATATACTGTAATAAGAAAACAGATGAATTTTGATCAAAATGCTATAAATAATAAATTCCAAGGTTTTTCTGTTTTTACCAAAGGTCTTCTTTCAGTAAAGAAAGAACCAAGAAATGGGAATCTTTATTTTCATCAAAAAAAAATCCTAAACAATTAAGAGACATGTAGATATAATTGAGCAAGTAGACATTTCTTGTTTCAGGATAACAAAATGTCCTGAATATATATTTATTCTTGATTATTTTATGTTTAGTGTGATTAGGTGTGTGTGTGTGTGTGTGTGTGTGTGTGTGTGTTCGTGGATATGCCTGTGTGGGCCTCTGTAAACAAATAAACATTCACTTGAGTGGATATACAAAGAGAAGACGGAGGTTAACACCAGGTTGCCGCCACTTTTTTGTTTTAGAGGAGTCACTGATTGAATCTGGAGCTCACTGATTTAACTAGATTGGCCAGTCAGCAAGCACTTGTAATTTTTTCCCATGTAGCCCAAGTTTTTGTATCATAGGTAACTACGTCAGTTTTTATTTATTTATTTATGTATTTATGTATTTATTTATTTATTTTGGTGAGTGTTGTGGAGCAAAATCATGTTTTAGTGCATGTGAGGCAAGCCCTTTACTGATTGAGTTATTTTTCCTAAGTAAAATAGTGTTGATTTTTTAATCAACCTTTTCATCCCTGATAATAGATGAATGATTCTGAAGTTAATATAGAAAAATAACCATAGAGGCATACATAATAAAATCTGTGAAAGTGGAATAATTACAATCAATAACCCTACCATGTATAAAATAGAAGTATGCTCAACTTTGTGCACAATACCAGAAGTGCAGATTGAACTGGAAGTGAAGTAGCCATTTTAACTAGTAAAACTACAATAATTCAAATCCTGGCTATTTGGCAAATGAGTACTCCAGCAGACATTCACTTGTTCTTCATGTATGTTAAAAGAAAATGTCATAAATGTTAAGATAAAGATATTTGTTAAAACTACACATGCATTTTAACTATAAAGAAAGTAATCGATATTCATGAGGGAAATTGGTCTGAAATTCTTTCTTTGTTGGGCCTTTGTGTGGTTTAGGTATCAGCATAACTGTGGCTTCATAGAATGAATTAGGTAGTGTTCCTTCTGTTTCCAGAACACACATGGTATGTACTCACTGATAAGTGAATATTAGGCAAAAAGCTCGGAATACCCACGACACAATTCACAGACCATATGAAGAGCAAGAAGAAAGAAAACCAAAGTGTGGATGAGTCAGTCTTAGGAGGGGAACAAATTAATCACTAGAGGTAGAGGGAGGGAGGGACCTGGAAGGGAGAGAGGAGGGGAAGGAAAAGGGGGGGCAGAATCAGGTGTGGGAGGAGACAGGGGAGAAGTACAGAAGGTCAGAAAATTGAGCAGAGGTGTGTAGCAGTAGGGTGTGGGAACTGGGGATAGCCACTAGAGAGTTCCAGATGCCAGGAAAGCAAGAGGCACCCAGGACCCAACAGGGATGACTTTAGCTGAGATACTCAACAAAGGGGAGGGAGAACCTGTAGAGACCATAAACAGAGATTAGGCATGGCTCCCGTTTGAGTGATAGGGCCACCCAGTCATCTCAAAAAATATTAACCCAGAACTGCTCCTGTCTAAAGGAAATATGGGAGAAAGAGTGGAGCAAAGACTGTGGAGGAAATGCCACCAGAGACTGCCTCTCCCCCCAACTTGGAGATTCAGCCCATCTGCAGACACCAAAACCAGGCACAATTGCTGATGCCAAGTTCTTGCTGACAGGAACCTGGTATACTGGTCCCCTGAGAGGCTCTGCCAGAGCCTGACCAATACTGATGAGGACGCAAGCAGCCAACCAGCTCAGTCCCTGGCCTGAGCACAGGGACCGCATTGGTGGAGTTAGGGGAAGGACTGAAAGAGCTGAAGCGTTTGCAACCCCATAGGAAGAACAACACTTCCAACCAACCACACTTCCCAGAGCTCCACCAGAGCATACAACCAGGGACTAAACCACCAACTAAAGAGTACACGTGGAGGAACCCATGGCCTAGCTACCTATGTAGCATTACCTTATCTGGCACCAATGAGAGGAGAGGCCCTTGGTCCTGTGGAGGCTTGATGCCCCAGAGTAGGGTAATGCTATTGTGGTGAGGCAGGAGTAAGTGGGTGGGTGGGGGAGCGCCCTCATAGCAGCAGGGGGAGGGGGATAGGATAGGGGGTTTTCAGAGGAAAAACTGGAAAGCGGATAACATTTAAAATGTAAATGAATAAAATAACAAATAAAATGTATATGCAAACAACAACAACAATAAAAAGAAGGTAATACATTTTTAAGGAATAGGCATTATGTGCATCTTCGATAAGGAAGCTAGAGTGAATACAATCACAGAGGTTAAGCAATGCGTAAGGGTTGGGGAAAATGGATGGATTGCTTTAGGAAATTAAAACAGATGAATAGATACAGAGGTGACAGGAAGAAGAGACGCAAATGGGGAGAGAGAGCAAAGAGGTTAGGGAAGGACATAATACAAGGAAGAACAGCACAAACAAAGTGCCATTTTGGTCGGTCATATGAAAACCAATCACAGTATATATATATATATATATATATATTATATATATATATATAATATATATATATATGTATGTATGTATATATATGTATAAAGGCGATCTAAATGAAATCTCCAAACAATCGAGCAGATAGAGCTTAAACTGTATATCTCATCATCATAAAATTAAGCTTCTAGTCTGGCAATAGGTTGCATCTAATTGAGTTCTTGGCCAAGGGAGTCTAATAGTAACTCCCATACAACCCAGAATTTTGCTAAGGATTGACTGTTCTCCACAAACTGAAGGATGGTAAGGTCCTATTGCTGAAGACAACATTTTCACAATTCATTTAACATAGAGAGGTTGAGTAGATGTCTTCATATAGTCTTTACCAGTACTGACTAATGTTCATGGTATTGGAACGTACTTTGCATGCTACCAAAGCTAAACCAAACCAGTTACAAACTCTTCAATTTACAAAGCTAGCCAACCTTCAAGATGCACTAATTTTATAGTGGCACAAATCTTGTGGGAGTCAGCAACCAATAGCTCATTGGAGTTAAGGCCTGCTTCATGAGATAGAACCCATCATTGACACTGCTGGGGTGACAAAACCCAAGACTAGGTAGGCTAGGGACCCAGAGTAGAATCAAATACTGCTGTTCTGCTAAAGGCCCACAACAGTAAAAATGACTCCTGATGGCATTTTGAGATACTCATAGTCCAGTACATAGAAAAAGGTTTTGTACTGCAGTAGTTGGGGACAAATACAGAGATTGATTGAGACAATATACAAATTATAAGAGACTTTGGAGTACAAAGGCTTCAATAAAATGTCTCTGACAACTCCTCCTCTCTGGGTTCTGGGGACCCTGTGTAGGAAGATGCTAAAAGAGAGAAAGAGCCAAGGTAGGACAGGGTGGTTATTGAGGACACCAAAGAAACAAACAAGGTCATCTGTGCGCAGCAGGACAGACATATAAATTCACAGAGACCCTGAGCAACTCACACTTGGCCTATTCTGGGCTTACAAAGACCTAGGCCAGATGGAGTCCTAGCAGTGAGAAGAGAAGTGGACACATGTTGGGCTTCATACTGGAGGATTTCCACGGAGCTCTCTGGCCCGGCCAGGTGCGAGGTAAAGAGGAGAGAACTCAAACCGAGAGGTGGAATCGTATCCGCTGCCTCGCTGGCTGCCTTCATTTGCTCCACCTCCCTCTCCACCGCTGCCCTTCAGTTGCTCCAGAAGGCGGGCTAGCCAGTGAGAGGTGCATAGGAGCTTCTGGCAGCGATTTCAGGAGAGCCGATCTCTTCCCCAAGAGGCAATGTTACAGCTCTTATAATAGAAGCGCTCAGATGACAGTATTTCTTGCATACCTTTAATCCTTCTGGATAGGATTCTTATATACAGTTTGGGGTGGGTCAGGGTCTGACAGCAGATACTTCCTGTTGGCTTGGTCTGAGAGCTTGGGAATACCTTATCTATGTGAGGGAGATGTGGTCCTGCTTCTAAGTGACTGATGGCCACAAGCCTCTTTACAGGAGGCTGAAGGCGAGGACTGTAGTTACATGAGAGGGGCCTGGCTTCCTGGGAGTTTAGAGAAACGCCTACCCTACCTTTCAGGGTCACCAGGGTTTCAACCTTATCTGGACTGGGAACCAGGATACCTTTCACAGCCTGCTGCCCCACAGACACAAGTCTCCATCCCTAACCCAGGAGCTATGTTCAATAGGTAACTGCTCGAAAATGAGAAACTAGTTGTCTCCGACAGAATCTCACTGGGGATGCAAACCAGTCTTCAGGGCAGGACCCAGGCCTAGCAATAGATGACTAACAGAAAATGAACTCAGTTGTGTCTTTGGATGTTCTTTGTCTCAGAATGTATTCTCAGAGGCATTTTTCTTTTAACCTTGAATGATCTTTGGGAATAAATTATGGCTTCCAGATGTGTTATGGGATTCCTCTGTGTGTGTCTTTGCATTTGTAAGTGCTTCTTATTCTTCTGTTTGTCTTTTATTAATCTTACTTTATTATTATTATTTAGATGTATGTGTTTTTTTTCTAATAAGAGAGGGAAAGTATATGGCTTTTTATGGGAGGAGACATGAGGAGATTCTCGGAGGATTCTGGGATGATGGTTTGAATATTCTTGGCCCATGTGAAGGCAGGCTACTTTTGGGAGGTATGGAAGAGGATGGTAGGTGAGCTCTGAGGGCTCCTAGTGCTCAAGCTCTGCCTAGTGTGGGAGAGTCAGTCCTCCTGGCTACCTTTGGATCTAGATCCTCCAGCATTATCTCTGCCTAACTGCTACCATGATTTGCCCCATGATGATAATGGACTTATCCTCTAAAACTGTGTGCCAGGACCAATTAAATGTTGTCCTTTACAAGAGTGGCCTTGGGCATGGTGTCTCTCCACAGTAAAACAATGCTAACTAAGAAGAGGAATATATTGTATAAAAGTATTTTCTAAGATAAAAGAAAAAATTAAAAAAAAATGGACAATAAGAATATAAGATGATACGGGGTTGGGGATTTAGCTCAGTGGTAGAGCGCTTGCCTAGGAAGCGCAAGGCCCTGGGTTCGGTCCCCAGCTCCAAAAAAAAGAACCAAAAAAAAAAAAAGAATATAAGATGATTTATTCAAGAAGATGAGCACAAAGATGCACACCTACCCATAAAGGATGACACTACTGTAACATTGTTTGCAATGATAAAATATTGTAAATAACCCACATGCCCAAGGAGTGAGTAGGAAAGGATATTCTATATAACATATCCAAAAAGTATAAAGGGCTGTACTGCTGCTAACACACATAAAGTAAAATTCTGAGAACAAAATAAACAGTGATGTGCTATCCTCAGGTGAAATAAGGTAGTCCTCAGTTGACCCAAATCCCAATTCCATTCTGTTTGTATTATGCTTCTATTATCACAGTTTAGCCAAATGGTTTTCCTTATCAAAGGAAGTAAGCTCAGTTCCTCATAATTACTTACAGGAAGGTGTCATTCTTTGACAACCCTTGCAAACTTACATAAAAATTAGATAGTACCCCATTTCCTTTACTATAAAATCTGCCTCTTAATGTAGCAGTGTCATACCCATTCCTGAGTACAAGCTCTATGTGTCTGTTCAAGCATTCTCCCAGGGGGTTGTGGGTATATAGAAAAACCTGTCAATCTTATTTGTCAAATGCTAGGTGCTGCCATTATTACCAGTGTGTCCCCCAGCAAGACTGCAATGCCCATGGGTGGGCTGAGATGAACAACTTCAGAGACAGTTTCAGGGAGCAGCATCTGGGTTACTGTATGTGAATAACTACCTACGTAGTGGAGGCTATCGAGTGTGATTTGTTCGCACATTACCTCATATTGGACATTGACTGCTTATAGCAACAGGATCTCTATGCTGAAGAAGTATGTGAAAGAGTACATGGAGAGTGCACACCGGTTCGTAAGCCAGCTACTAGCTAATCACACTACTTCAGGATTCAGCGTTCTTACTTCTGGGCATACTCTGGAGCAGGGTGTGCCACGCTTCTTGTTTAGTGGCTTAGTGTGCAAGGTGGGCTGGCCACTATGCCATGCCTACATTTTTTTCCCTATGGTCTCCCAGTCTATACCATTTTGCTTTTATGAGAGCTGAGCTTCCCAATCAGTAAGCGGGATAAGCCAACCAATATATTACACCTAAGGAACTAATAGCATAAGCACATAGATTATAAGGGTTATAAAAACAAAGAGGGTATCTGGGTGTGGGGATAGTGTCATTCCAGATTTTGAGTCTTTTCTTGTAGGACCCATATCAGGAAATAGGTTAGAGTCTTAGGCCAACAGCTGAGGATAAGGTCCTCTGATCGAGACACCTGGAATCAGGGAAGGCTACGTACCAATGCCCGATAATTTTCGGCACAGTCATTATTAAGAGTCTGCGCAGTAGGCACATACATGCATCCCTCGTGGCTGTTCAATTTCATCTGCTTCATTGCTGGTGTCCGATGTACAGGGTCAAGTGAGCCAGGCAGGGATCCAGATGGGCTGTGGTTCACTTCACAGAAAATCACCAGGAAAGCCTCTTCCAATGGTAAACAATGGGGCTGGTGATGCCATTTACCTGTTATTATGTCTTTCCAGAGCACCAGAGGTAAACTGGGAGACCCTGACAAAGGTGCCCAATGTTTATGAGCTGCAATATTACCCCTGCCATCTGTTTTTAAACAATTTAAAGTTAATAATGCCATATTAATAAGATGTTGAGGTAGAGCCCATAGTCTACCCTCTGTATTTATCGATTTGTTCTTTGAGTTGTTTGTGCGCTCTCCCCATGTGGGCTTGGTCTTGGGGGATCCTGGTGACATGTTGAAATTTCCATTGTAGGCAAAACTGTTTCAAGGCAGTCCACAATGTTCTGTAGAGAAATGTTTTTGAGCTCTTGAACATATATGACCTTGAGACACATTTTAAAAATGAAGAGTAAACAAAGGGCAAGGATATCCCTCGGAGCTCCCCCTTTATTAGTTTTCATAATTGTTGCTTTGTTGTTCCATTAGACTTTAGGGTTGCTACAAGAGCCTATGCAAAGACATGGGCAGTCTATGTCTGAGTCCCTTCTTCTTGACATCTCAGGAGGATCCACAGGGATATTCTTTATTGGACCTAGAACCCTCTGTGGCTCTGCTGCGGCCCCATCATAAGCTGGCACACAATATGCCAGCTGCCTTAGCAGGCTGCACTTCATGTTTCACAGAACTCTGTACTCCAGCCAGAAATTTTGCAAAATGCTCAGCAGGTCCCTGACCTAAATACTTGAAACTCCCTGTCTCTTCAAGAGGACACTGCCTTCCAAGCTCTTAGGATGCACAGCCAAACTTCGTCGAAATACTGAGTACTTTCACGGGCCTCCTCAGCAGGTTATGAGAGGCTCCTTCTCCCTGTAATATATCTGCAATCAATGGTATAACCGAGCTTCGATTTTTCTCAGCCTGAGGTTCACATTGATCATAATAATGTGCCTTCCAAATGAAAAAAATCCTCAGGGCACATACATACTTCAGCTGACTGCTTATAATCCTCCAAAGTGTTTAAATTCATACATATGCTTTCTACTAATCACAATGCATATAGGGACTGACATTCATCTCTACTAACAGTCTGCATTGCTAAGATCATGCAGATACCGTGCTAAAGGTCTCCGTGTGGTAGGATTTAATTTCACTGGTTAAATAGAAAGTTCAGGTTGCTCCTCGGGCCAGCAAGCCCAAAGCCATGAAAAAAGGTTCTAAATCTCGTGGTGGCTGACATTCCTCACTTCCTAAACTACAGGATTCCAGCAATGCATTCAAGGAAGGATGTAAAGAAGATGGCACCAAGAGGCCTTCACCTGGGCTACTCTTCCTGTCAGTCACTATGTGTTCCTCTTCCTTGTTGGAGCCTCCTATTTTGTGAGGCAGCAAGCATTTCTACCAGTGGTGCTGTTTCTCCCATTTTTCCCCCACCAGGTTGATCCATTATAGCCATAATAATAGAACAGAACAATTCAGACAAGAAACATCCAGTCCTAACTTCCTCGCTTGTGCATTATGCAAAGCTCTCTGCCACAGCTCTATGTCAAACCGTCCCTCTATGGAAAACCAAAGGTTTATTTCTAGGCCCTCAGACCAAACTTTTTTTAAGCTCAAGACTCTTTTAGCAGAGCTACTGTCATCTGCATCTGCACTGCTCTCTGGCCAGTGGTAAATTTCCAATCCTGCCCCTGCTTTATGTTACCAGGGAGTCCCTTTACCCAATGTTCTCACATTCCCCAAGTTAAGCTCCAAATTACCATCCTCAGTGGGATAGCCCCAGAAGACAGCAACGCCCTTAGGTTGGAAAAGAGTGCCACTCTGGAGACGGTTTCAGGGAACAGCATCTGGCTTGTTGTATATGATCAACTACCCATATAGTGTAATGGACTGTGATTGGTTGGACATATTGGACAGTGAATGCTCATACCACCAGCATCCCTATGGAAGGGAAATGCTTAAGAGGAGACATGGAGAGTGAAGACTCATCAGTAGGCCACATACCAGTTACACTACTTCAAAATGCAGTGTTCTGACTTCTGGGAATACTCAGGGCATGGTGTGCCATGATTGTTATTTAGAAGTGCAGTATGCCAGGTAGGTGGCAGCCTTGTCATACCAGCATTTTCTCCTATAGTATATTATGTGTGACTGAACTTACTGCACGTGGATAGGAATTAATTCTCTGCTAGCAGATTGATGATGAGGAAATCAAAATATCTGTAGAGTGATGTGTATTTTCTTTTAGAATAGGCCATTAACTGAAAGTAATCGTAGTGCTGAATTATGTGCATTGGCTATTATTTCTTTACCTTAATGTATGTGGTGAACATACACATTTACTATGTAATCTGTAAGAAGGCATGCAGAGATTTTATCATTACTGGAGATCAATGTTGACCCGAGCAAGGAAACTACACTGAGGAAAATAAGCAGAGCATAAGCAAAGAAAAGCCTGTGTTGTCTTACTTTACATCATTATCTAAAGGAAAAGTCACAGTATTTAATCGAGAGAAACCCATTTTATCCTTTGTTGTATAATTAATATTAATTGAGTATGCATTGATTTTGTTCTTTGGAGTAATGGAATTAGTGTAAAAGAAATGCCTGTGTCAGTAATTAAACAGATTAAAAAAGAGAACATGAAAGCAAATATTATTGTACTTTAGGGTTTCCCATATATATAGAGTCAAAATTTTGAAATATATAAATTAATGGTGAAATTTCTACATTTTATGTGCAATGTTATAATGTTGAATATAAATATGTGTAGAAAAACTAATCTGTGCATAGAGGTCTTCTATTGCAATCACATAGTAACCAATGTCTTTCTTGGTTACATTTTATTCCTGTGTCTGTTTGTCTGTAATCTATCTATCTATCTATCTATCTATCTATCTATCTATCTATCTATCTATCTAATTTAATAATAATTCTTAAAATATATGTTTAAAACTGAGGGACCAATAGGTGGATTAAATGTGACATTCTACAGGCATATAGAAGAAATTAAATTTAGAGAAACTAAGATTTATGCAAGAGGGCCGGAGACATGGCTTTGAGGTTAAGAGCACTGACTGCTCTTCCAGAGGTTCCGAGTTCAAGTCCCAGCAACCACATGGTGGCTCACAACCATCTGTAATGAGATCTGATGTCCTCTTCTGGTGTGTCTGAAGACAGTTACAGTGTACTTATATATAATAAATAAATAAATCTTTAAAAAAGATTTATGCAAGAAAAAGACATGTTCACATATAAATTCTCATATGTGAACAATAAATTCTGGCTAAAAAAATCATGCCCAACAGTAAGCATGTAAGGCTTAAAATTAGACTAAAGATACTTTCCTTAAAGGTTGCTATATAATGCTCAAGGGCAATTCCATAAAGAAAAAATTAACATTACAAAAGTAATTTCATCTTTTATAAAGTTTCAAGATTATTAAGTACATTTTAATAGAAAGAGTTAGAAAATACACAATTGTAGAAGGATAGCCTCATGAACTTTTGGATAATTTAAGAGTGTATGAGAAAGAAAATGCAAAGTAGCTCTTGACATCAGTATAATACATGGAGTAATTTCAAAGCGCATTTTTGTTGTTTGTGCTACATTCATGGAAATAGACAATATATTAGACTATCAAATGATCTCAATGGATTTAAGCAACGGGCATTTTATCTAATATGTTTACTACTACAATATAGTGAAATTAGGTAACAAACACAATGTGCTGTCTAGGTGAATCATTAATTTGTAGAAATAGAATTTTTCTAAATAACTAGGGGCTCAAGGAGTATGAAGAAATATGTTAAGTTGAACAACTATAAAAATAAAGTAAACAAGAGCTGCTAAATAGAATGAAAGTAGTTCTTAAAGGGACATGTTTGACTTTAGTTTATGATATAGAGGAGAGCTCTAAAATCATGAAGTAACAGCTGACGCTTCAAAGGTGCATAAGAACAGCAAGCTAACAGGAGTAAAAGGCTATAAATAACATGTATGAGTAAAAATAAGATGACAAATTTAAAACTAGAAAATATCAAAAGCTATATTAAAGGTCAATAGGATTTTTTCTAAGCCATTTATTCATTAATTAATCAATTTATTCATTTATTTTTACACTACAAATTTTATTCTGCTTCCAGTCTATCCTCTGATTGTTCAGTATTCCATACCTCTCCTCCCCTGCTTCCTTTCTCCACAAGGAGGAGGATTTCCCTACCTAGCCCAGCCCATCAGACCTCTAAACTTCCTGGGGCCTCCAGTCTCTTTAAGGTTAGGTGCATCTTCTCTGACTGAACCGACACCAGGTAGTCCTCTGCTGTATATGTGTTGGGCGTCTCATATCAGCGTGGTGTATGCTGCCTGGTTGGTGAGTCAATGTCTGAGAGGTCTTGGGGGTCAAGTTTGAGACGCTGGTCCTCTTAGAGGGTCACCCTCCTCCTCAGCTTCCTCCAGCTTTTCCCTAACTCAACCACAGGGGTCAGCAGCTTCTATTAATTGGTTGAATGCAAATATCTGCATCTGTCTCTTTCAACTGCTTGTTGGGTCTTTCAGAGGGCAGTCATGATAGACCCCTTTTTGTGAGCACTTCATAGCTTCAGTAATGGTATCAGGCCTTGGGGTCTCCCCTTGAGCTGGATCCCACTTTGGGCCTGTCTCTGGACTTTCTTTTCCTCAGGCCTTTCTCATTTTCCATCCCTGCAGTTCTTTCAAACAGGAACAATTATAGGTCAGAGTTTTGACTGTGGGATAGCAACCCCATTCTTCACTTGATGTCTTTCTGTGGGAGGTGGGCTTTACGAGTTCCCTCTCCCCACTGTAGGACATTTCATCCGGGGTCCTCCCTTTGAGTCCTGAGAGTCTCTCACCTCCCAGGTCTCTGGTACATTCTGGAGGGTCCTATCTCCCGAGGTCAGCTGTTTTCATTCTTTCTGATGGCCCTCAGGACTTCAGACCTTTTTCCTCACCGAATACCAGATCATGTTCCACTCTCCCCAACCCTATCCCCTTTCAACTCCCAGGTCTGTCCTACTCCGGGACCTTCAGCTTGTTGACCTTCTTGAGTTCTGTGGCCTCTATCTTGGGTATTCTGTACTTTTTTTTTTGACTAACATCCACTTATTAGTGAGTATATACTGTGCATGTCCTTTTGGGTCTGAGTTACCTCACTCAGAATGATATTTCCTAGTTCCATCCATTTTCCTGCAAAACTCAGGATGTCCTCATTCTTAATAGCCATGCAGTTAGTATTCCATTGTGTAAATGAACGACATTTTCTGTATCCATTCTTCTGTTGTGGGACATCTGGGTTGTTTCCAGCCTCTAGCTATCACACATAAAGCTTGCCTGAAAATAGTGGAACATGGGCCCCTGTGGCAAAGTGGGGCAACTTTTGGGTATATTCCCAAGAGTGATATTGCTGGGTCTTTATGTTGATCTATTTCCAATTTTCTCAGAAATCTCCAAAGTGGTTTCCACAGTGGTTGTACCAGTTTGCAATCCAATTAGCAATGGAGGAGTGTTCCTCTTTCTCCACAGCCTTGCCAACATGTGTTGTCACCTGAGGCTTTGATCTTAGCCATTCTGATTAGTGCAAGGTGGAATCTCAGGGTTGGTTTGATTTGCATTTCTCTGATCACTAAGCACTTTGAACTTTTTTAAAGGTGCTTCTCAGCCATTCTTCTGTTGTGAATTCTTGGTTTAGTTCTATTCCCCATTTTTGGTATTTTGATGGTTAGCTTCTTGAGTTCCTTATATATTTTGGTGTATATATTTTAATAGCCCACTATAGGATGTGGGGTTAGTGAAGATTTTTTTCCCAGTCTGTAGGTTGCTGATTTGTCTTATTGACTATGTCTTTCGCCTTACAAAGGCTTTCCAGTTTCATGAGGTCCCTTTTATCAGTTATTGATCTTAGAGCACAAGCCATTAGAGTTCTGTTTAGGAAATTTCCCCCTGTGCCAATGAGTTTAAGGTTCCTATACACCTTTTCCTCTATTAGATAGAGTGTATCTGGTTTTATGTTGAGGTCCTTGATCCACTTGGACTTGAGCTTTGTGCAAAGTGATAAATATATATATATAGGTCTATTTTCTACACACTGACAGTTGTGTCAGCACCATTTATAGAAGATGCTTTTTGTTTTCCATTGTATATTTCTGGATTCTGCATCTGTACCAATACCATGCAACTTTTATCACTATTGTTTTGTAGTATAGATTGAGGTCAGGGATAGTGATTTCCCAAGCCATTCTTTTATTTTTAAGAATTGTTTTTGCTATTCTGGGATTTTTGCCCTTTCAGATGAATTTGAGAATTGTTCTTTCCATGTCTTTGAAGAATTGTGTTGGGATTTTGATGGAGATTGCATTGAATCTATAGATCGCCTTTAGTAGGATGGCCATTTTTTTTAATTAACTTGAGTATTTCTTATTTACATTTCGAATGTTATTCCCTTTCCCGGTTTCCGGGCCAACATCCCTCTAGCCCTTCCCCCTCCCCTTCTTTATGGGTGTTCCCCTCCCCATCCTCCACCCATTGCCACCCTCCCCCCAACAATCACGTTCACTGGGGGTTCAGTCTTAGCAGGACCCAGGGCTTCCCCTTATACTGGTGATCTTACTAGGATATTCAATGCTACCTATGAGGTCAGAGTCCAGGGTCAGTCCATGTATAGTCTTTAGGTAGTGGCTTAGTCCCTGGAAGCTCTGGTTGCTTGGTATTGTTGTTCATATGGGGTCTCGAGCCCCTTCAAGCTCTTCCAGTTCTTTCTCTGATTCCTTCAATGGGGGTCCTGTTCTCAGTTCAGTGGTTTGCTGCTGGCATTTGCCTCTGTATTTGCTGAATTCTGGCTGTGTCTCTCAGGAGCGATCTACATCCGGCTCCTGTCGGCCTGCACTTTTTTGCTTCATCCATCTTGTCTAATTGGATGGCTGTATATGTATGGGCCACATGTGGGGCAGGCTCTGAATGGGTGTTCCTTCTGTGTCTGTTTTAATCTTTGCCTCTCTCTTCCCTGCCAAGGGTATTCTTGTTCCCCTTTTAAAGAAGGAGTGAAGCCTTCACATTTTGACCATCCGTCTTGAGTTTCATTTGTTCTAGGCATCTAGGGTAATTCAAGCATTTGGGCTAATAACCACTTATCAATGAGTGCATACCATGTGTTTTATTCTGTGATTGGGTTACCTCACTCAGGATGATATTTTCCAGTTCCAACTATTTGCCTACAAATTTCATAAACTCGTTGTTTTTGATAGCTGAGTAATATTCCATTGTGTAGATGTACCACATTTTCCGTATCCATTCCTCTGTTGAAGGGCATCTGGGTTCTTTCCAGCTTCTGGCTATTATAAATAAGACTGCTATGAACATAGTGGAGCATGTGTCTTTGTTATATGTTGGGGCATCTTTTGGGTATATGCCCAAGAGAGGTATAGTTGGATCCTCAGGCAGTTCAATGTCCAATTTTCTGAGGAACCTCCAGACTGATTTCCAGAATGGTTGTACAAGTCTGCAATCCCTTTACTATGTTAATTCTGCAGATCTGTGAGCATGGGAGATTTCTCCATTTTCTGAGATCTTCTTCTATTTCTTTCCTGATATACTTGAAGTTATTGTTGTACAAATAATCCCCTTGTTTGGTTAGAGTTACCCCCAAGATATTTTATATTGTTTGTGGCTTTTGTTAAGGGAGTTGCTTTCCCAATTTCTTTTTCAGCTTGTTTATCATTTGTATAAAGGAAGGCTACTGATTTATTTGAGTCAATTTTATCTCCAGTCACTTTGCTGAAGTCATTTACTAGCTGGAGAAGTTCTATGGCAGAATTTTTGGGGTCACTGAATATTCCAGTATTTATTGAGTAGAATTGTGTATGGGTGTTTTGCGTTCCTGTAGGTCTGTAACACATGTGTGTATGGTGCCCATGGAAGGCAGAAGAGGACATTGGATCTCCTGGAACTGGGTTTAAGGATGGTTGTGACCCTATATGTGGGTATTGGTAATCAACCTGGGGTCCTCTTAACTACTGAGCAAAACAAAGCAACCACGAGATTCTTTGTTACCACCACACCACAGAAAGGTTAAGACCAAAATTCAGGTGACAGTAGATGCTGGCCATGATATGGAGAAACAGAAATACTCCTCCTTTGTTGGTGGGATTGCAAGCTGGTACAACCATTCTGGAAATCACTCTGGCAGTTCCTCCTAAAACTATACATAGTTCTATCTGATGATCCAGCTATACCACTCCTGGGCATACACCTAAATGGTGCTCCAACATATAACAAGGGTATATGCTCCACTATGTTCATAGCAGCCTAATTTTAATAGCCAGAAGCTGGAAAGAACTCTGATGTCTTTCAATGGAACAATAGATACAGAAAATACAGTACATTTACACAATGGAGTAGTATTCAGCTATTAAAAACAATGATTTCATGAAATTTTTAGCCAAATGGATGGAATTCGAAAATATCATTCTTGTTGATATAACCCAGTCACAAAAGAACACACATGATATGCACTCACTGATAAATAGATATTAGCCCAAAAACTTGGAATACCTCAGTAAATATTTACAGGTCATATGAAGCCCAAGAAGAAGAAGGATCAAAATGTGAATGCTTCATTTCTTCTTAGATGGGAGAACAAAATACTCATGGGAGGAAATACAGGGACAGACAGTGTAGTGTGAACTGAAAAAACAGTTCTTCTAGAGACTACCCCATCTGGTGATCCATACCTTATGCAGCCCCAAAACCTCCTCACTATTGCTGATGCCAAGAAGTGCTTGCTGACAGGAGCCAGATATGGGTGTCTCCTGAGAGGCTCTGTTAGAGCCCTACTGATACAGAGGAGGATGGTTGCAGCTAATCATTTGACTGAACAAGAGGACTCCAATGGAGGAGTTAGAGAAAAGACTGAAGGAGCTGAAGGGATTTGCAACCCCATATGAAGAACAACAATATCAACCAACCAGATCCCACCAGAGCTCCCAGGGACTAAACCATCAACCAATGAGTACACATGGAGGGACCCATGACTCTAGCCACATATGTAGCAGAGGATGGAAAAGCCTTTAGTCCAGTGATGGCTCATTTTTCCAATGTATAGTAATACCAGGGCTTTGAGGTTGGAGTGGGTAGGTGGGAATGGGAGTATCCTCATAGGAGCAGGGGGAAGGGGGAGGAGGTAAGGGAAAGGGGATAGCATTTGAAATGTAACTACATAAAATATCCAAGAAAAATAAAATTAAAAAAGGAAAATCTACAATTTTCATGATATTTAACTCTGGCTAGCTCGTATTGAGCAAAGCAAGGATGCTTGGAACACAGTCAAACACAGTAGCAAATGTCATAGTCATAATCATGGAAGTAATGAAGCTCTCCATGGTCTTATGAGATTTTAGCTTTATAAAAATTGTTACAAATTTACTAACAAATAATTAGAATTATGTGTGTGTGCCTATTGGTGTGTGTGTGTTACAGAGGGCTGGAAGCTTCACAGAAAAGTCCATTGTACTTATGTGTGGTCAAATGTGTGTTCAGCACACATTTGGTAAGTGAAATATTAAAAATATCACTTCAGATAATCTTCCAAACTCTGAAATTTTTATCAAAGAATATAATAAAATTTCTGCAATTATAAATAAATAAGTATTGAATTAATAATAGTAAACATATTAGTATTAAAGTTAGTGGGAACAAATTAAAAGAATGCAATATTTGCAAAGAATAAAACAAAGAATCAAGATGTTTTTGTGGGCAGTTACAAATCTGTGCTATTCTGTCTTTGTTAAAGTCATTAGATCATGTCACAAAACAAGTCAAACAGACTTTAATATGAGGAAGGGATTTATAAGGGGCATATAAAACAGAGGGTGGAAGGGGGGTTGGGTCAGTCAGGAGAGGAATAAGAACATAGTACATGTGTTAAAAAAGGTATTGAGAAGTATTTAATTAGCAAAATTAATTTCAAAAGGGAGACAAAGGTGAAATTACTCTATTTTAGAATTGGAATAAATAAACTAGAAAATACAAACCTACTTTGCTTCCGAACTTGAATGAACATGTGATTTCAAAGAGAGAGAATGTGGCTATGAGTCACCTTCTCAACTGTAACTGAGCAAAGAGAGAAACAATGAAATGTTATTTATAGGTTGGTTGGATAAAAGGAATAAGGTCCTAAATTAAAGACAGTTAAGATATTACTTCTGTCAGTTCTCACAGAGGAAAGTGTGGTCTGTAAGGTGTCATAGTGCTATTTAAGTGAAGTGTGCAATAAAATATGTTATTAAAGGTTGAATAGTGACCATTTAACAAACTAAAATAAAGAGGTCAAAATAAAGAGTAAATAACAAAGGAGGGAACTGTGAGAGATGAGCCTGGCATGTATGACTTGCTGCAGGGCCACTATTACCATTTGTCTCTTAGAGTTCCATGTGCCCCACACAAGGAAGGGATGTGGAAATACTCATAGCCACAGTGCATAGAAGAGCTAACAGCAAGACAGTTTCTGTTGGAATGGGAATGGTTATAGGATCATGTCACATACAAACAGCATTGGATTTAACACAACTATTACTAAAAGAAATAATTAGATCTTTGTGACATAGCTGCTGAAAATATCATATAAAGGAGAACATGAAAGGAAGAAGTGGTTGAGCTGCTTGACATAATACTGTATTTTTACAGCAAAGGTGGAGAACGCAATGGTGATTCCATAAGCAGTGAGAGTTGTATGCAATGATGGCATCACTTTGCTCATAGAGTAAAGAGTGAGGGAATATGTGTGGTTTGATGTGTAAGTCAATAGCCATGTATTCATCATCTCAACCTGTGAGGTCACAGACTGTCCAGGCATAGCCAGATGGGCAGTTTTGTCTTGTCTGATTTCAGCCCTGTACTTGTGTCATCTGACATAAGTTTATAGCACACTTGGTTACAGGAATCAGCTGGAGCAGCTCATCAGCACCACATTTTTACCTTGGGACAGTTTCTTCATTCAGGCTCCAAGGTTCTACAGGGATGGGAATAGAAGCTGTAGATTCTTAGAAAGTATACTTTTGGAGGATTCAGAATGTCACACCTGGTCACAGCAAGTCGTATGCACTGTCTGTTCCTGGGTTGGAGAAATAGGTACTGCTCTACTTAAAATGGGGAACAACAATGTCACCTTTCAAGGACTCCTGCTCATCATAGTCTGAGCTGTCCACACACACTTGTCTTTGGAAATAAGTTGATCACAGTGGGGAAATAAGTAGTGGGGAAATTCAGAAAGGATGAATGGAAAAACGGACTAGATATTCAATGCTAATGTGAGGAGTTACATCAGTAAGATATGGACTCACTTTTGAAATGTGAAGGAAACTTTCAGCCCAGACTAAATGAAGAAGAATAAACTTTGGTTACAGTTCATCAGTTTCCTTGGACAGAAATTGAAGACTTACTTCAGTAGTCACAATATTTAAAAGAAATGTATATTTAATGTGGTTTATACTTTATGAGAAATGGGTTTTAAAGTTCTTTCTAAATTACCCTACATAGCTAATGTGATTATATTAATTAGAACAGAATTTTAAGGGAAAGTAGAGTAGCTAATCTTCAATAAGTGCTAAAGAATATATGTTCAGGCATATTCACACTGATATAATGAAAAAAATACAGAGAAAATGAGTGTACATGAAAATGAAGTTAGTTTATTATAAGGCAAATGGTTCACATATTATAATAAATTAGTTGATGGATAAAGGTTAATGAAGAAGAAACTGACATAAATATCAAACTAGCACATGTATTTAACACAGGTTGAAAATTGAAAATGAATCAAGTATGTTGCAATTAGGGTATAAAACACAGTTAACATTAAAAGGACAATTTTCTCTTAATGTAGAGAAGCTCAAGTGCACTGGAAATCAGATGAGTACAAATTAATATTGCTTTCATTTTTGACCATCCGAGTTGCTAAGTAGAAAATGCTTGATGGCAAATTGAAAATAGACAATGTAAGATTGACTATGCATTCCACGTAAAAGTATCAGTTGATAAGTCGTGTTTACGGCAGTTGATCATTATTCCAAACTTGAAAATATGTAGATTAAATGAACCAACAGCCTAATTCCTTACCTTAACAATTTATTACTAGGTTTTACATTGAAACATGATTTAGCTAACTTACTACAGAAACTTAGTTCCCCAAGTAAAAGAAATACTGCAATTCCTCACTTATATTTATCTTATTCTTTGATAATTATTGATCAACTATAGCATATTTACATAATAAAATAATTCACTAAAACTGAAGGGTATAGGAATATGAAGTGCTACAGATTAAGCTATATTTCAAATTCAATTGTTGAATCAAAATAGAAAGGTCAGGATGGGCATGGTGTTTCACATCTTGAATTCCAGCACTTAGTATTAAAAAAACAGAGGAAGGTGGGCCTCTGTGAATTTGATTGTGATTGCTCTATATAGTGAATTCCAGGTCATAGAGGCCAATGTAGAGAGACCCTTTCTCAAACAAACAGACAGAGAAACAAATGATTTAAAAATGGAAAGTTGACTATAACATTTAACTTATGCTACTATTTATAAAATGTTGAAGCCTTACAAACACTACTGTTTTTGCATGGGTCATGTACTAGCAAAAATAAAATACCATAGATATAAAGATATATACTGGATAAAAACAATTGCCTCAAGGATACAAGGGAAATGAGATGAAGAAGAGAATGATGAAGTTTTCAAATAAACATGGAATGGCTTATCTCCTTTGAATCATTTCAAGGAAAACTGATACAATCACTTAAGCATATTCTGGGAAATGATCAAAATAATTTTTGCTCTATTATCCTCTGTCTGAAGATTGGTTAAAGAAAATGTTGAATTCAAATCATTACATGTTATAGTTCTGGAAATGAAAATTGATCCAATCTCACCAAAATATTGTTATTAAGAATAAACATTTCCTGGTTATATATCATGTGCCAAGACCTATTAGATACACAGTTTCTATTGGTCTTTACCAGAACATTATGTGGTAGAATTTTTTATTTCTTTTCTTACTATAAGTAGAAAAGCTGAACCATAGGGAGATTAATTAATTGCACTAATGAAACAGTACCCGGTACCAGCAATTTTATAGATGGAATTAGAAGTTAGATACTGTGACCCATAATTTCAGTTCTTAAATATCATGTGAACATAATTCCTGAACTGAGTTTTTCATTGAAAATACAGTTATAAAATACAGAAGTTGAAAGGCAAGATTGAATAGATTATGTGGGCCTTGGTAAGAGAACTCTATCTATTCTCCCATTGGTCTTACTGGGCTAATGATATTTAACAACTGTGCTGATCTCAAAATGAACTAAGAGGTACTATAATTTCATTAATGATATTTAGGATGTCTATCTTATAGGGGGAAATGGTACGGGTCTTGGTAACAAAATAAAAGTGTGCTATCAGACGGTCATGACTATCAAATATTGTCATTGCAACATCTCTTTTTAATATTTGAAGATTGAATTAATTGCTATTGTTATTTAATGTGTATGTGTGTTGTGTGTGTGTGTGTGTGTGTGTGTGTGTGTGTGAGAGAGAGAGGGGGGGGGGCTAATGGGAAAGCAGACAGATTTGGGTTGAGAAACAATTGATCATTATGGAGCCTTCTCAAATAGAGTCCTTTTTATGCTTCTCAAGAGAGAAATAAACAAATAAGTGCTTGTCATGGATGAAACATTCGACCCTGCAAAAAAAATATGGTAGTGTTGACTTGATATTTCCACCAGCTTAGTTCTTCCATGGCAGTGGAGATGAAGCAGAAGGCAGTTCTCCCTCTTCAATACTTTAAGAAGTGGACATTTCATTCCTTGCTGAATGAAGCCTTTCTTTCTTCCTTCCTTCCTTCCTTCCTTCCTTCCTTCCTTCCTTCCTTTCTTTCTTTCTTTCTTTCTTTCTTTCTTTCTTTCTTTCTTTCTTTCTTTCTTTCTTTCTGTTTTTCTGTCTGTCTTTCTTTCTTTCTTTCTTTCTTTCTTTCTTTCTTTCTTTCTTTCTTTCTTCCTTTCTCTTTTCCTTCCTTCCTTCCTTTCCTTTTTCTTTTTTCTTTCTTCCTTTCTCTCTCTCCCTTCCTTCTCTCCCTCATTCATTCCTTACTTCCTCTATCGTTCATCCTTCATTCCTTTCCTACCCCTCAATTCCTTTCTTCCTTTCTCTCATTCATTTGTCCTTCAAACTATGTGCTCTTCATTTGGAGACAGGGTTTCTCTCTGCAAGAGAAATGGCTGTCCTAACACTCATTTTGTAGACCAGGCTGGCCTTGTTTGAGCTCACAGATATTTACCTGCTTCCCTGCCTCTCCTTTCCTCTCTCTGCCTTCTGCCTCTGTCCCGGGTTCTGCCTCCATAAGAATTAAAGGTGTGTACACAATGTCCTGCAAGCCTTAATACAGGGGTGCTTCCTACTGCAAGGCAAGTAAGGATTAAAAGGAGATACTCATCCTCCATTACCCTTCAAACAACATATCTGAGCAAAACACTACAGTTGACTTCACTTTCTTGATTTTACTATGCTATCCAGTGGCAGAGAATGCAGCAACAGCCATCTGCCAACAAGGTAGCTGCCTGAGTATAAGTAATCATTTGAAAGAAGTCCAGTTTACTTAAACACTATGCGTATCATTTGTTCAAGATCACTACTCTTAAAATGTTACCCTCTTCTAATGACTGACAATGTTTCATGCATTATTGTCAGATAATACTGTATTAAAATATATTTTTAAAATGTTTTATTAGATATATTTCTATTTTTTCTTTTTTCCCCATCTTTATTAACTTGGGTATTTCTTTTTTTTTTTAAAATGAAAGTAAATCACTTTATTCACAATCAAAACTAACCTACGTTATTTAGTTTCCACGTAATTATTTTTTTAATTGGATATTTTTTAATTTACATTTCGTTTTTTCTTTTTTAGATTCAAATTTGTCAACTTGTTTTTTTCTTTAAATTTTTCATCTTTATTAACTTGGTATTTCTTATTTATATTTCGATTGTTATTTGCTTTTTCGGTTTCCAGGCCAACATCCCCCTAAACTACCCCTCTCCTCCTATAAGGGTGTTCCCTCCCCATCCTCCCCCATTG
Organism: Rattus rattus; assembly: GCF_011064425.1. Classification (NCBI taxonomy): domain Eukaryota; kingdom Metazoa; phylum Chordata; class Mammalia; order Rodentia; family Muridae; genus Rattus; species Rattus rattus. The sequence continues at coordinate 51,446,816 of NC_046164.1, read as the reverse complement.
CTGCCCTCCCCAAAATCCGTTCACTGGGGCTTCAGTCTTAGCGGACCAAGGGCTTCCTTTCCCACTGGTGCTCTTACTAGGCTATTCATTTGCTACCTATGAGGTTGGAGCCCAGGGTCAGTCTATAGTCTTTGGGTGATGGCTTAGTCCCTGGAAGCTCTGGTTGGTTGGCATTGTTGTTCATATGGGTCTCAAGCCCCTTCAAGCTCTTTCAGTTCTTTTCTCTGATTCCTTCAGCAGGAATCCCATTCTCAGTTCGATGGTTTGCTGCTGGCATTCGCCTATGTATTGTCTGTATTCTGGGTGTGTCTCTCAGGAGAGATAGACATCTGGTTCCTGTCAGCCTGCACTTCTTTGCTTCATCCATCTTACCTAGTTTGGTGTGGTTTAGGTTTAAGAGTAATTGTGGCTTCATAGAAGGAATTCCATAGTGCTCTGTCTGTTTCAATTTTGTGGAATAGTTTTGATAGTATTGGTATGAGGTCTTCTATAAAGGTCTGATAGAATTCTGCACTGAACCCATCTGGACCTGGGCTCTTTTTGGTTCACAGACTTTTAATGACTGCTTCTATTTCGTTAGGAGTTATGGGGTTGTTTAAATGGTTTTTCTGTTCCTGATTTCACTTTGGTACCTGGTATCTGTCTAGGAAACTGTCCATTTCCTCCAGATTTTCAAGTTTTGTTGAATATAGGCTTTCGTAGTAGGATCTGATGATTTTTTGAATTTCCTGTGAGTCTGTTGTCTCCCTTTTCATTTCTGATTTTGTTAATTTGGACACTCTCTGGGTCCTGTGGTTAGAATGGCTATGGATTTATCTATATTGATGATTTTCTCAAAGAACCAGCTTTTGGTTCTGTTGTTTCTTTGTATAGTCCTTTTCGTTTCTACTTGGTTGATTTCAGCTTGAGTTTGATTATTTTCTGCCTTCTACTCCTCCTGGATGTATTTGCTTCTTTTTGTTCTAGAGCTTTTAGGTGTGCTGTCAAGCTGCTAATATATGCTCTCTCCTGTTTCTTTCTGCAGGCACTCAGAGGTACGAGTTTTCCTCTTAGCACAGCTTTCATTGTGTCCCATAAGTTTGGGTATGTTGTGCCTTCATTTTCATTAGATTCTAAGAAGTCTTTAATTTCTTTCTTTATTTCTTCCTTGACCAGGTTATCATTGAGTAGAGCATTGTTCAACTTCCATGTATATGTGGGAGTTCTTTCCTTATTGTTATTGAGGACCAGCTTTAGCCTGTCATGGTCTGATGGGACGCATGGGATTATTTCTATCTTTCTGTATCTGTTGTGACCTGTTTTATGACTGATTATATGGTCGATTTTGGAGAAAGTACAATGAGGTGGTGAGAAGAAGGTATATCCTTTTGTTTTAGAATAGAATGTTCTATAAATATCTGTTAAGTCCATTTGGTTCATGACTTCTCTTAGTCTGTCTATGTCTCTGTTTAATTTCTGTTTCCATGATTTGTCCATTGATGAGAGTGGGTGTTGAAATCCCCTACTATTATCGTGTGAGGTACAATGTGTGCTCTGAGCTTTAGTAAGGTTTCTTTTACGTATGTAGGTGCCCTTGTATTTGGAGCATAGATACTTAGGATTGAGAGTTCATCTTGGTTGATTTTTCCTTTGATGAATATGAAGTGTCCTTCCTTATCTTTTTTGATAACTTTTGGTTGAAAATTGACTTTATTTGATATTAGAATGGCTACTCCAGCTTGCTTCTTCAGATCATTTGCTTGGAAAGTTGTTTTCCAGCCTTTTACTCTGAGGTAGTGTCTGTCTTTTTCCTTGAGGTGTGTTTCCTGTAAGCTGCAGATTGCGGGGTCCTCATTGCGTATCCAGTTTGTTAATCTGTGTGTTTTTATTGGGGAATTGAGTCTATTGATGTTGAGATATATATTAAGGAATAGTGATTGTTGTTTCCTCTTATATTCATATTTGGATGTGAGATTATGTTTGTGTGCTTGTCTTCTCTTTGTTTTGTTGCAAGATGATTAGTTTCTTGCTTTTTCTATGGTATAGCTTGCCTCCTTATGTTGGGCTTTACCATTTATTATCCTTTGTAGTGCTGGATTTGTAGAAAGATATTGTGTAAATTTGGTTTTGTCATGAAATATCTTATTTTCTCCATCTATGGTAATTGAGAGTTTTGCCGGATACAATAACCTGGGCTGGCATTTGTGTTCTCTAAGGGTCTGTATGACATCTGTCCTGGATCTTCTGGCTTTCATAGTCTTTAGTGAGAAGTCTGGTGTAATTCTGATAGGTCTGCCTCTATATGTTACTTGACCTTTTCCCTTACTGCTTTTAATATTGTTTTGTGCATTTGATGTTTTGACTATTATGTGACGGGAGGAGTTTCTTTTCTGGTCCAATCTATTTGGAGTTCTGTAGGCTTCTTGTATGCTTATGGGCATCTCTTTCTTTAGGTTAGGGAAGTTTTCTTCTATGATTTTGTTGAAGATATTTACTGATCCTTTGAGCTGGGAGTCTTCACTCTCTTCTATACCTATTATCCTTAGGTTTGATCTTCTCATTGAGTCCTGGATTTCCTGTATGTTTTGGGCCAGTAGCTTTTTCCGTTTTACATTTTCTTTGACAGTTGTGTCGATGATTTCTATGGAATCTTCTCCTCCTGAGATTCTCTTTTCTATCTCTTGTATTCTGTTGGTGATACTTGTATCTGTGGTTCCTTGTCTCTTCCTTTGGTTTTCTATCTTCAGGGTTGTCTCCCTTTGTGCTTTCTTTATTGCCTCTATTTCCATTTTTAATTCCTTCAACTGTTTGATTGTGTTTTCCTGGAATTCTTTCAGGGATTTTTGTGAGTCCTCTCTATAGGCTTCTACTTGATTTTTATGTTTTCCTGCATTTCTCTAAGGGAGTTCTTCATGTCTTTCTTGAAGTCCTCCATCACCATGATCAAATGTGATTTAAAATCTAGATCTTGCTTTTCTGGTGTGTTTGGATATTCAGTGTTTGCTTTGGTGGGAGAATTGGGCTCTGATGTTGCCATGTCTTTGTTTCTTTTGCTTGGGTTCCTGCACTTGCCTCTTGCCATCATGTTGTCTCTGGTGTTACCTTGTTCTGGTATTTCTGACAGCGGCTAGACCGTCCTATAGACCTGTGTGTCAGGAGTGCTGTAGACCTGTTTTCCTATGTTCTTTCAGCCAGTTATGGAAACAGAGTGTTCTGCTTTCAGGCGTGTAGTCTTTCCTGTCTTCTGGTCTTCAGCTGTTCCCATGATGTGTGTCCTGAGTCCACCAGGCAAGTCACTTGGAGCAGAAAAGTTGGCCTTACCTCTGGTCTCAGGCCTGAAGTCGCTCCTCATGGTCTGTGTTTCAGCTCTCCCTGAAGGCAGCAACCAGATGTGCCTGCCCTGCCTTTTCTCGGTTTCCTGTGCACAGGGATCCCAGATGGCACTAGGTGTTTTCCTCTAGAGTCAGAAATGTGGGTAGAGTGTAGTCTTTTGTGGCTTTCCAGGCATGTCTGCCCCTCTGAAAGTTTAGCTCTCCCTCCCACGGTATTAGGTGCAGGGAGTTGTTTGACAGGGTCCCTTCAGATGCGGGCGGTGCCTGGACCGCAGGGGACTTGCAGCCCTAGAGTGCCCCTAGATATATTTCTTTACTAACATTTCAAATGTTATTCCCCTTCCCGGTGTCCTGTACACAAATACCCCTCCCCTCACCCTTCCTCATACGGGTATTCCCTCCATACATCCCCTTACTGCCCCCCCCATATTCCTCTGCACTGGGGGTCCAACCTTAGCAGGACCAATAACTTCCCCTTCCACTGGTGCCCCAACAATTCTATTCTCTGCTACATATGCAGTTGGAGCCCTGGGTCAGTCCATGTATAGACTTTGCATAGTGATTTAGTCCCTGGATGCTCTGGTTGTTTGCCATTGTTGTTTTTTACAGAGTTGCAAGTTCCTTCAACTCTTTCAATTCTTCCTCTAACTATCCCCAAGGCGGTCCTATTCTCAGTTCAGTGGTTTGCTGCTAGCATTGTCCTCTGTATTGGACATGCTCTGGATCAGTCTCTCAGGAGAGACCTATATCTGGTCCCTTTCAGCATGCATTTTTTAGCTTCATCCATCTTATCTAGTTTTGGTGGCTGTATATATATGGGCCACATGTGGGTCAGGCTCTGAATGGCCATTCCTTCAGTCACTGCTCTAAACTTTGCTTCCATATCCCCTCCTATGGATATTTTCCCCCTTTTAAGAAGGAGTAGGAGCATCCGTATTATGGTCATCCTTCTTCTTGAAATTCCTGTGGTCTGTGGATTGCATCTTGGGTAATTTGGGCTTTTTGCCTAATATCCACTTATCAATGAGTGCATACCAAGTGTGCTTTTCTGTGATTGAGTTACCTCACTCAGGATGATATTTTCTAGTTCATTCCATTTGGATAGCTGAGTAGTATTCCATTGTGTAGATGTACCACATTTTTTTAATCCATTCCTCTGCTGAAGGGCACCTGGGATCTTTCCAGCTTATGGCTATTATAAATAAGGCTTCTATGAACCTAGTGGAGCATGTCTCTTTGTGGTCCGTTGGAATATCTTTTGGTATATGTCTAAGAGAGGTATAGCTGGATCCTCAGGCAGTTCAATGTCCAATTTTCTGAGGAACCTCCAGATTGATTTCCAGAATGGTTGTACCAGTCTGCAATCCCACGAACAGTGGAGGAGGATTCCTCTTTCTCCCTATCCTCATCAACATCTGCTGTCACATGAGGTTTTTTTTTTTTTTTTTTTTTTTTTTTTTTTTTTTTATCTTAGCCATTCTGACTGGTGTGAGGTGGAATCTCAGGGTTGGTTTTGATTTGCGTTTCTGTGATGACTAAGGATGTTGAACACTTCCTTAGGTGTTTCTTTAGCCATTCGATAATCCTCAGCTGAGAGTGTTTTATTTAGCTCTGTCCTCCATTTTCTAATAGGGTTAGTTGGCTCTCTGGAGTCTAACTTCTTGAGTTCTTTGTATATTTAGGATATTAGCCCTCTATCAGATGTAGGATTGGTAAAGATCTTTTCCCAATCTGTTGGCTGCCGTTTGGTCCTAATGACAGCATCTTTTGCCTTACAGAAGCTTTGCAGTTTTATTTGTCGATTCTTGATCCTAGAGCAGAAGCCATTGGTGTTTTGTTTAGGAAATTTTCCCATTGTTCAAGACTCTTCCCCACTGTTTCTTCTATTAATTTGAGTGTATCTGGTTTTATGTGGAGGTCCTTGATCCATTTGGACTTAAGTTTTGTACATGGTGATAAGAATGGATCGATCTGCATTCTTCTACATGCTGATCTCCAGTTGAACCAGTTAACCTGGCTTAAGTTTCATAGAACACAATAATAGGCTTCTTAAGATAGTGTGAATTATGAAAAGAAAAATGCAAAGACATTGGTAAATACTTCTGTCTGAAGCCTTTTCAAACCTTTCCTTATGGTTGGCTCAATTTTACTTCTAAGTGCAGGTTTGGAGAACTTTGCTCATTAACCTAGGTTTGCATAGGCAGATCAACAATAGAGAAGAGGAAGAGAATGATCCAGGGCAAAACATATGACTGCTTTAAAGTTTAAAGACCAAGTTAGAAAAATTCTGCAATTTTCTCCTCATGTGAACCTTTATGTCATTGTTCTCATCTCATTTAAAAATATAATGTCCTAATTTTCATAGTATTCCATTGTGTTCTTTTTATAACTCATGTAGACTCAGTCATTTGAGTTCAGAAAATGTATAACAATCTTGCTGATTCCTCTACAACTGAGTAGAAGGATTTTCTTTTTTGTAATGGGAGTATCTGAAAACAAGTTCAATATTTGTTGAATTCATTAGCTAAAGTATCATCCTAAGTGATTTTCTTTAATATAATTACAACAGAATTTCAAGAAAACAATTCCATACTACATGATACAATATGAAACTGTTATCACATACAGGGCCCCTATACCAAGACTACTTACTATTCCTAACTCATCTTGACAAATCATCACCTATCTTTTACACTGAAATCACGAATAGAAACCTAGACCTTGCTAATTGTATCATAAAAACTGTTGTTATCTGCAGTGAAATAGAAGACCGAATGTTTTAAGAAATAGTAGCTTTTATTATAACTATTTTCTTTTATTATTGGGCCTCAATGTTTGTAGTTGTACTCTATCATTTAGTACTATTTTCACCCCCTCTATTTCTCTGTCTCTCTCTCTGTCTCTGCCTCTCTCTGTGTGTTTCTCTGTCTCTATCTTTGTTTCTCTGTCTCTCTCTCTCTCTCTCTCTCTCTCTCTCTCTCTCTCTCTCTCTCTCTCTCTCTCTCTCTCTCGTGTGTGTGTGTGTGTGTGTGTGTGTGTGTGTGTGTGTGCATGTGTGTGCATGTGTGTGTGTATGTGCTTTTGTTTCTAAAATGGTCTCTGGGGATGAAATTCTGGTCCTCATGCTTTTGTGAAATGCACTTTACTGATTAGCCAAATTCAACCTCTAGCCCTCTTTTTAGTCTTAATTTTGAGATATAGTCTTACTAAATTTCATAAGCTGCTCTTGAATGAACTCTGCGATCAGTTAAGATTTAAATTTGTAGTATTCCTGAGTCAATATATGCATCAGCTTGGATTGGATTATAGATGACTGGGATTTTAATAATTTGTGAAAGATGTATGCCTTATATATAAGCATCTTGAATTAAAAAGTTATTAGATATTTTATTTATTTACAATTTAAGTATTATTCTCTTTCCCGGTTTTTCCTCTGGAATCCCCATCCCATCCTCCTTCCCCCTGCTTCTATGAGGGTGCTCCCTCACCCACCCACCCACTCCCACCTCACTGCCTTGGCATTCCTCTACACTAGGGAATCAAGGCTTCACAGGACCAAGGGCATCTCCTCCCATTGATGTCCAACAAGGCCATCTTCTGCTATCTATGTGGATGGAGACATTGGTCCCTCCATGTGTATTCTTTGGTTGGTGGTTTAGCCCCTGGAAGCTCTGGGGGGTCTGGTTGGTTGATATTGTTATTCTTCCTATGGGGTTGCAAACCCCTTCAGCTTCTTTATTCCTTTCTCAAACTCCTCCATTGGGGACGCTGTTCTCAGTCCAATGGTTGGTTGTGAGCATCTGCCTCTGTATTTGTCAAACTCTGGCAGAGCCTCTCAGGAGACAGCTATACCAGGCACCTGTCAGCAAGCACTTCTTGGCACCTGTAATAGTGTCTGGGTTTTGTTCTGTGTATGGGATGGATCCCCAGGTGTGACAGTCTCTGGATAGCCTTTCCTTCAGTCTCTGCTCCACACTTTGTCTCCCTAAGCCTTCATGTTTTGGTCTTCCTTCTTCTTGATCTTCATGTAGTATATGAATTATATCTTGGGTATTCTGAGCATTTGGTCTAATATCCACTTATCAGTGAGTGCATACCAAATGGCATACCAATCAACAGATTGGGAAAAGATCTTTATGAATCCTACATCTGATAGAGGGCTAATATCTGATAATACAAAAAACTCGTTTGACTACAGATAACCAAATATCCCTATTAAAAATGGGATACAGAGCTAAACAAAGAATTCTCAACTAATGAATACAGAATAGCATGGAAGCACCTAAAGAACTATTCAACATCCTTAGTCTTCAGGGAAATACAAATCAAAACAACCCTTAGATTCTACCTCATACTAGTCAGAATGGCTAAAATCAAAAGCTAAGGTGCTGGTGAGGATATGGAGAAAGAGGAACACTCCTCCTTTGTTGGAAACTCGTACAACCACTGTGGAAATCAGTCTTGCAGTCCCTTAGATAATTGGACATAGTACTACCTGAAGATCCAGCTATACTACTCCTGGGTGTATACTGAAAGGATGCTCCCATATATAACAAGGACACATGTTCCACTATGTTCATAGCAGCCTCATTTATAATAGCCAGGAGCTGAAGAGAACCCAGATGTCCTTCAATGGAAGAATGAATACAGAAAATGTAGTACATTTACACAATGGAATACTGCTCAGTTATTAAAAACAGTGACTTCATGAAATTCCTAAGTAAATGGATGGAACTAGAAAATATCATCCTGAGTGAGGTAACTCAGTCATAAAAGAACACACATGGTATGTACTTATTGACAAGTGGATATTAGCTCAAAAGCTTGGAATACCCAAGAATTAAATTTTAAAATGTAACTGACAAATATAAAAGAGTGTTTACTGCGCTAATTGGCAATGGGAATCTGGGTGAGTAGGGTTTAAAAATGAGGCAGATTAGGATCTTATTCAATAGCCATCTTCATTCAGAGCAATTTATACTCTGGGGATTAAGAAGAAGAGGAACCTGAGTAAAGTACACAATCTCAGGACCAACCACATATGGTGAAAACATATTTTCCATAGAGCCACATGAATAGCAGCAGCGGAAGTTAACTCACTCCTATCTGCTATACTTGGGAGAAATATAGAAATACATTCCAAGAACAATTTCATGTTTTCAGAAAAATTGAGGACACGGGACTTGCTGTCTGATTTTCTTGCAGTTTTCTTGGAAGCACTTAGCATTTTTCACTTATAACTCCGTTCTTATACTATGTTCCAAAACGAGGTATAGTGAGAGGAAAGGAAGGAGGAGAAGGGAAAGAGAAAAATCTATGAAAGTCTTATTATTCTTTTTTTTTAAGTCTTATTATTCTTATTCACAGTGGGAGCCCGGAGAACTGGTTTCTCACTGCTTGGGGTAAAGTCTTCATGTGCCAGTGATCATTTAGAATGAGAACTCATTCCCTTTGTGACAGTTGAAATCTTCATTTTTTGCATCTTACAAATTTGAAACTATGTAATAGTTCTTACAAGATTAAAGAGAATATAAATATTGAGGCCACTTTATGCCTTGCTCCACCTTCATTATATTTTGCATGTCATAGCACAATGTAAAACACAGGTCAAACCCACAGTACTGCGGTCTATTGGCCACTGAGGAAGTGGGGTCTTTCACGTGAATGCACTCTTCTTCCCGTCCATTATGTGGCTCAGGCTGATGGCTTTATACTACATATTTGTTTCAATGTCATAATAATTTATTATTATTTATCATTTGCTTGTTTGCTTGTCAATAATGTCAATGTTTGACTATTATTTAATTCCTCTATCCCTTAATTTCTTCATTGGGAAAACTCAGACTGTATTATTATTATATCTTGGATGATTTCTTTTGTAAAGACAAATAGACATAGCAACAGCATTCGACAAATAATGACTATAATTATAGTCACATTGTTGGTTTTACAGATGACTTTGATGATTTAGGAGGAAACAAACATGCAAGAAAGCAAACTCTTTTAATCATCTTCGTTGAATTATGTCCGTCTGTTAAAAGGATCCATTAAAAGGTGATGGAAGAGATGAGATCTTTGTGCTCTATCAGCTGACAGTCTTGCTGTATTAAGAAATGAACACATTTGCCTATGAATGGGAAAAGAAATGCTTCCCTTCATTTGTTATAATAATCAAGTTGCATGTCACTATTTTCGAAACTAAAATACAAACTCCAGAGGGAGCCTTTAAATTTTAGTTGTCACTATTGTCAGGAGACTTGTAACAGATTATTTTTAAGATTAATATGCAGAATGATAAGGCATAACCTTCAATGTCTTAGGAGGAATTTGATTTCTTGGCAGTTAATGTATTACTTCTTCATAAGTGGTTCCTTTGTGCAATATCACCATGCCAGTGTTTCCTTTAGCTAAGGATGCTAAAGACTGGTTTGTGAATTTTAAATATAACTTAGCTAAATTTACATGAAATTTTATGAACAATTAACCAATATAAAAGACTGGTAATAAAGACAATTTAGAAAATGTAATATTTGTTTTTGTATTATATTTCAATTTTCATTGATATTACTGGTCACGTGATTATTTGCTTATACACAATCTAGCATTATTCTTGAATAGGGTTGCAAGGCATTGAAGAATGTGTCACCAATCTTTACATAGAAACATTTTTCTCTACAAATGAAAATCTACACTTTAAAAAAAGTGAATAAATGCATTTGAATTGGACATGTATAACTAGAACCAGAAAAAAAAACCGATAACTTGATTTATAAGAGCTTTTCACTGAGAAAAAAATCTTTCGGGGCAAAATTGGGACAAACGTAGGCACTGTTTGGTATTTTAGGTAGTTTCCTTATGTAGTTTGATCACATGGGGCTTGCTTTACATCTGATGATATCTGTCATTTGTAAAAATTGGAAGAACATACAGGAGGAATTCAAGTGCCTTAATAGAGGATTGAATACTTTTTAGTGATCATGGGTTCACTGTGAGTGGATTGTCATTATGGAGGGAATGTGGTATGGAGAATTATATTTAAACACTAAGACAAGAATGGTCTCTTGTGCTTCACAGAAGCCTTTGGTAAGCTTATGCTATTTTGCTTATCATAGTTTTATACTAATTGAACTTTATATTTGATTCTGATTCTCCAGAATTATCACCCAGATAATTCACTGATTGCCATAGTAGGTGGGTTGAAAAGACATTGATTTCATTCAGGAACACATTTCCTGGATGTGTCACTTTATCCTATGTCTATGACCTCTGAATATTACCCTGAGCTGCATCTATAAGTGCATGGTCCAACATCTATTACTAATGGATTTTTATCCCCCTCTGGATTTTACAGGAAGTATAATTGTTTCTCAGTCCAAAAGTACAATTCCTAATATTGCAAATCTAGTTTTGTCAAGAGATGTTTACAGTGCTTGCTAAATACTTCAGACAAAACTTTGGAAATGGAAAAGAATAATCCAGAAGGTAAATAATGCTTATAATTTCCTTATACATTTTTAAAAAAGTAGGTACTCTGCCTATAAATTATGGCTATATTCCCTACTCCATAAAAATTATCTATGTAAATTCTTGGAACACATTTTGAAATGCAGCGTCAAGAAATGAAGTTGGACTTCTTCCCCCAATCAACCATGTTGACCTTGAGCTAATACTAAGTATCTTGTAGCTCCAAGCTTTTGCTTTTGAATGTAAGAGCACTGGATATATAATGATTGCCCTACAGGCTATAATATTCTGCACTATTTATAAATCTCTTAGCCTGCCCTTGTGCCCTAGGAAGAGCCCAAAGCACTTGGGCTGTATCTGGCCTGCTGAACTAAGCACAAAACATTGCCTAAGGGTTTAGGGCTTGGTCTGTCTGCTTTTCTGACAGCCTTTCTCAAGAATCATGTGGCAGTCTCAAAGCACAGGTGACACCATTTACTTGTATGATAGGTAGGAAGTCTGTCTTGCTCAGCTTTTCCTGGTGGCAACTGGTGTTCTTGTGTTAAAACAATAGCTTGAAGCAAAATACACACAACTGAAATCAACACAAGTGACTTGAAATAATTTTTTTTCACCCAAAATGCTGAGGATGAAGCTGAAGGTCTTACCTAGACTAGGAACTACTTTTTCCTCTGAAGTATTTCAAAACTATAATGCAGATTTAAAGATCTAAGATTTAAGACCAATTAAAAGTCTTAACTTTGTCGATATTAGGAGTAATATTCTATTTTTATAACACTGTATATTTGTATTATTTTACAATTTCACACAGTATAGGCTCATCATTTTATTTCCATTGTTCCAAGACTCATCATATCACCATATCCACTCCTAACTTTGTGTCCCTATCTCTTTTTAATAAGCCACAGAGTCGCATTTGTGCAGTCTATAAACTCCTGACTGGAGCTAGTCGCAAGAGGTTTGACCTTTCAGGGGTCAAACCTTAAGGAAAAGTGATTTTCCTCCCTGCAGAAGTCATCAGCTGGAGCATAGATCTTTAGATAGGGTGAAGCCTCACGCAGCCCTCCCTGGCCCATTGCAGAATGTTGAGTGGTTTATCTTGTGCAGGCAACCAAAGTCCCTGTGAAATCAGGAGTGCAGTCGTTCTGTCAGTGTTTTGCTCTTGCCCGTTTGTGATTGAGTTAGAAGTCAGATTCATGAAGAGTCATATCAAAGGCATAAATTGAAGGAGGCCAGAAATTAATGAGGACATCTCAAGATGCTAAAGAGCCTCCATATTTAATAACTTCTGTAAATTGTTTATTTTCTTCTATATTATGATGAATTCTGCTTACGTACAGGTATTTCTGAAAGCAGAGATAAAACTTTCCTCCTTAACCTTTTAGATAATGTGTCAATAAGGAAACATTTTGGTACCTATGGCCATCTTCAACTACTTCTCTGTAAAACTCTGTCAAAGACTTGTGTTTAATCATCCTTAACATTTACCAGTAGTCAGAACTTTTCATAAATGATGTTCTTTATCTCTGTCTCCAAGATTTAAATACAGGCTTCAAAAGACATGTCTCTGTCACTGTGTATTACAGCTACATCATAGCTAATGAAGAATTAGACAGCTAAAAGTATTTTAATGTCAATAAAAGAATGCATCAAAACATTTAATAAGAGTCTTAAAACATTCTTTCATTAGAAATAAGAATTATATGTATCTAGAAAGGCCAATCTATAGGGAATGATTGTTTTGATAGTTAAAGACATGAATTTCACCGATAAATTTGCAATATTCTCATAAAATGAGACTTTCGCTCCTGGCGTCAGCCTATGCTTCCTAAGACTGCTGTTGTTAGAACCAATGCATTTCATTTGTGTTTAGTCCTGTCACTTTCATTGTTATTTGATCGTTTGTTTGTGTAGAGATAGGGTCTGTGGTGGTTTGAGGTGCATGTGTTTTAGTACTTGTTTGTCTTTTGGTGGAACTGTCTAAGGACTAGGAGATGTGTCCTTGTCAGAGTAGTTTTGCACTGGAGGCAGACTTTGAAGTTTCAAAGGCTCAAGTAAGTCCCATTGTTCTTTCTTTCTGACTGCTGCCCCTGATTGTGACCTCTCAGCTACTGTTTCAGCAACACATCTGGCTGCGTGATTCCTTGCTTCCTGTCATGATGAAGATCCTGAAATCTACACCCCTGAAACTGTAAACTCCAATAAACTAGATTTCCTAAACGTTCTCTTGGTCACGGTGTCTTATTACAGTGTTAGAGATGTAATTAAAACAAGCTCTAAACATGTAATCCAGGGGAACTAGCTTTGTACATCAACCTACAATTGAACTTGTGGAATAGCCCCTGTTTCTGTCTCCTAAATACCAGGATTATAACCTGTTCTACCAGACCCCATTCTCAGGCCCAGTTCTGTTCCATCTCTTTCATCACGTCTACTAGTTTCTTTTATAATTTTTTAAGTAGAAGGTGCAAATTTGTAGAATTTTCTAGTAATTTCAAAAGATTTGGGGCATGTTTATCCATCCATTCATTCAACAAATGTGAGTTCTCTAGGCTTCAAGAGATTTTATAGAAATAGTATATGGCTTGGGAAATCCTAGAATTTATAATTATGTTATTATTTTTATTCCGTTTCCCTCTTCTACCTGTATTTCCACCTTGGAGCATGGTTGGTGCTTTGCGTATAATGAAATACTCACCGAAGCTACAAATTGTGCTGGCTGCTTTGAAGCTCCTCTTTGTCATATGACAAAATGCTGAGGTAGAAAAGATATCATTGTTCACCAATGCACATTAACTTTACAGGAGAGAGATTGTTTGAATTAGCATAGGGAAGATGATAGAGCCAAGCTATCACTAAAAGTTAAAGCTAGGTTTGGAATTACTGTGTCCTGTCTCTTGCATTTCATCTGTTGCAATAGGCCACGTACAGTATCCTGTGTGTTCAGCTAATGTTTAGGTAGTAGACATTATTTGCAATTCTCAATATTTACAGCCCAAAGTATATTACAAATCAGATTTTAAAGCAGATATAATCTGAAGTTAGGTTATTATAAAGCAAACTTTTATATAATGCTGATTCCATTTATATCACTAAATGAAGCTAGCTTATAATTTTCTAGTCTTAAGTCCTACCATGTCTCACTCAAATTATAATACTAAATATGGAAAGACAAATGAGTTTACAGCAAAAATAGAAATTATGACTTCTTATGATGCTCACTTTGGAAGATGTAGCCTGAAGAAATATCCATGTCCTAGCTCAAAATGAAGCTTTTAGGGAAATGAGGTGTATAATTTTCTTGAGGCAAGAACAGAACAATAGTATTTGGAGACAAACATTTAGACAGAAAGTTGGGTAGACTAAAAATAGTGACAATTCTTAAAGTTTCGAAGGGTAGTTTCCTACAAGTTGTATCTTGTTCTCTTTGCTTGCTTATTTAAGTGGCGTGGCTTAGCTTTAGATAACCTTTCTATGCTGTGTGGCTTACGGTGGTTTGGAGTTTGGCAAAAATTTACAGTGACATTTCTGTGTCAGGACCTGACCCTGGGCATTGTTTGCTTTGACATACCAAAACCCATCCTTGATGCATGTCTGAGTTCAAATTGTTGAAGTTCTTTTTAGTTTATATAGCAATGGAAATCATACTATGTCATATTTTATAGTAGTAACAAGAAGACAAAATCACTTATTTTTTTACGGTTTCTCTCATAGTCTTAGTGTTCATAATTTTTGCATATTTAAGTCTTTCATTGCACAAAAAATATGTTGAAAGATGAAAACTTAAATATTTTTGAACAGCCAATCATTCAGTCACAGCAAACGGCTACTTCAATAAGTGTTCTATATATTCAAGCCAAACTATCTTAATGATACCTCAGCCATTTCATAAATAAAGGGACTAAGAACTAATGTCACTTACCAAGTCTTACTACTAGTAAATGCTACAACTGGGATATTGGAGTTTTAATATGTGAAATTGTAATATAATTGTTGTATATGGCAAGGTTATTGCCCATCTTTTATAACATCATAATTACTGTGCCTAGGACATAGTCAATGAAATAGAAAGACATACACTGAATATTGAAGTTTTATCATAACATATCTTTCATATTGGTTGTATGTCAAAAATAAGTTTTTAATATGTTTTACTCAAAATGTAAATTAAATTTCTCTATTTGCAAAGTGTTCAAATGTAGCAGGTCATCAACTGCTCTTTCAGTGTCATAAGAGAGAAGAATATATGATGGTTTTAAATTTTATTTAAATTTACTTTCAACATCAAAATTTTAACAAATTCAAGTTAAGGTACAAATAAGACAAAAACCATTTTACATTACCAATAAATGTTTTAAGTTCTCTTTCCTTGTTGCTCTTCTAACTTCCCTTTTCTTTATTTCTCTCAGATTTTCCCCAACTCTTTTGAGTCCTAAAATACTAACCAAAATCAAACCTAAACAATTGGCAAGAGAGCCAAAACACTGGCCCAAGGCAAGGATGAAAAGGGCCCTTGCCTTTCTTACTCTTACAATGTTTACAATGCCTGAGAATTGTTCAGACTAATTAGGAAAGCTTAACACTCAGTTCTCACTGATATTCAAGCAATATGTATATTTTTTTGTATTCTTTGACCTTTTCAAAATCTCTAGATGTCACTGTGTCTTATAGACAGTAGCATTTAGATTATAGCTTGAGGGTTTCACCACCGGATGTGAGCATGCAGGGTTTTTATATAATCATTGGCTGGCTAGCATTTTTTTTATTAGATATATTTCTTTACTTACATTCAATAGTTATTCCCTTTCCCGGTTTCTTGTCCGTAAGCCTCCCCATTCCCTCCCCCTTCCCCATATGGGTGTTCCCCCTCATCCATCCTCCTTACTGCCCCTCCCCCGCATTCCCCTGCACTGGGGGTTCAACCTTGGCAGGACCAAGAGCTTACCCTTCCACTAGTGCCCCAACAAGGCTGTCCTCTGCTACCTATGCAGTTGGAGCCTTGGGTCAGTCCATGTAGAGTCTTTGGATAGTGGTTTAGTCCCTGGAAGCTCTGGTTGGTTGGCATTGTTGTTCTTATGGGGTTACAAACTCCTTCAACTCTTTCACTCTTTCCTCTAATTCCCCCAAAGAGGGTCCTATTCTCAGTTCAGTGGTTTGCTGCTAGCAGTGACCTCTGTATTAGACATGCTCTGGATGTGTCTCTCGGGAGAGATCTATGTAAGACCTAGCTGTATACAGAAAGAATTACTATCAAATACTAAAAGAACTTCTACAATGGAGATAGTTAGGTATAGAAATTTCCTATGATTTGCTTTAAATTTGTTTAGAAAATTACTTGACAAGCATTATCATGTTTATGCAATGTCTGAGTGTCTGACATATCTCTATTATGTTGTTCATTGGTAAGAAATATATGACCTTGAATATTCTAATATGGTCTTGTCTCTAAATAATATTGTCTCATCCCACTATAAATTCTTGAATTGATATTTGAAGGAAATGTTTTATTTGTTGTTTCACTGTGGTTGGAAACTTCTCTTTGGTCTTGTGTAGATACAGATGCCAGCGATAACCCAGGGTTAAGAAGTGTGGGCAGCATTCATGTTTTAGAGTGAAGACAATAATGTCAAATTTTCTCATGGTTTGTGAGATCATACAGTGTACATTTAGGAGGTTTTGTGTATTTAGAAGCATGAAATAATGTGTGGTAAATAGTGTACTAAACTAGATTTTCATGGTGACTTAAAATCATTTATGTAATCTATGCACTGTGCAATCTCCCAGCAAGGAGCTCATACTCCCTTTAATGTCAGCAAAGAAACAAGTCTTACAGCAGAAATAGCATGATAATTACAACTGACCTTGTTTAAGGCACCTAAGGCATATAACTGTGATACAGGTGGCAGATATTACCATAATTATGCAAGTTTTTATTTACACACTTTTCTTATGTGCAAATCCAAGAGTGTTAACAATGGTCAACGGTTTAGTAACCATATAAATGAAATTACATCAATTTTTCTCTTTCACTCTAGCTCTTGGGTTTAACTGATTGTATCAAAAGTAACTTTTTTTAGCTCAGTTCTACCTGCTAGCTTACAAGTTTAATAAAAATTTTTTTCTAAACTTCAACAGGTAATTAAATAAAACAGGGTTAAGACATGATGGTGACCTGTTCTCTCTATATTTTTTATGTCTACAACATTGTATTTTTTAAAAAATGTGTTGTCTGAATAGATATTCATGTAACATACAGAATATATATGCCATTTTGCTTGCCCCTTTGTGAATCATGTTGTTCATGAGTTTTTGAGATTTTTATGTCAGTTTTATGTAAGATTAGGAAGTTTTGGTTCTCTTTGACAATATTTCAGCCACTAATGTTCAAATTTGAACAGTGGTAACTTAAATGAGTGTATAGAAATCTTAGATTTAGATTCAATATTTTTGTAGAAAACCAACTATTAACTTTGAATTTAAAGACATTTTTAGACATGTTTTTTCTTCCAGGAATAATGCATTACTGAATATTTACTTTCCATATTTTCTTTTTAAAGAAAATTCTTTGAACATAAAACACACACGCGCGCGCGCGCGCACACACACACACACACACACACACACACACACACACTCTGAAATATGATCACATCTACCCTATTTTCCCTTCCAACTACCTCTATTTTATCTAGTGCACTCCCAAACAATTTAATGTTTTTCTTTTGCTTGGTAACCCCTAAGTAGGTCTAGCTAGTGTTACCCAAATAATCATGGGTGGGGAGTCATCCAGAGAAACAAAATCATCAGAAACTTACCAAAGGACACATTCCAAAAAAAAAAGGATTCTCTTTTTTCTCCCAATTTTTCATTATCAATACTTCTTCAGTAAGAGGTATGTTTTATTTATGTATGTTTAAAGCTATTCTGTTTGTATCTTAATTAAAACTAACATTTCATATCTCATTAGCAAATTATATAGAGGAAAGCAAGTTATTATGTATTTTTTTCATAACCTATTTTTCTAACGATAATAGCTTAAAACCATTTCACTAAATAAGATCTAAAGACAAATAATGGATTCAGGTATTCTTTATCATTGACTGATTTGATTTTTTGAAATTTACTTGGAATTGAGGTCGTAGGGCTTAGAAAATAGCTTTGGCAAGCCAAGAATAAGCATTTATGTTAATGAATGTTAATTTTTGATTATGGTGTATTTGTTCATTTCATAAAAGTCAATTCTTCAGGCATCTAATTTTCAGTTCATTCATGATTTTATTAACATTCATAGTTCCCAAATATATTTAGTTACTACCATAAGTGGAGGGGAAAAATGAAGAGTAGTTGTAGTTAGGCTCTTGATAATTTTATAAAACAGTATTTATCAGCCCAGTACCACAGAGTGACAGTGCTAAGTTTAGAGTAGAGCTAATGGTCCATCTCAACCATGTCTACATGAGTAAAAGCAAAGTTAACAACCCCTTGTGTAATGGGAAGTCCCCCTTCAATAAATGAACTTGCTTATTCCTTTAGCCATTATGCAAATTTATTAAAATACTTAATATTTGCACTTAATATAGCTCTAAATACTTAATATACTCTAATACTTAATATAGCTCTAAATCTCTGTTGATGTAGTTGACTGTAGGTTCCTTAAATGAATGCCATTTCTTTTTTCCTCGTTCTCCATGCCGCTAATGAAGTAGTCAGTGTATTGTTGACATTTTTGTGACAAGAAGATGCTTCATTCGCTGGGTAGCTCAGTCAAGTACTGCTGCTTAAAACAGCTTCATTTCAACATAATTTGCTTTGTTACAATAACAATAACAACAGCAACAAATGACTTTGGGTTTCTATTCACTGAAATAGCTCCTGCATGCTATTGTCCAGCAGTCTTAGATAAATATTTTTTAGATTAATATTTCTTAGATATCATCATAAGCAACAAAAAGCAGGAAACATGCAGCCATATTCGTCTACCATTGCTTACAAATGGACATATTCAAATCTACAATAAATAAAGGGGCAAAAACTTAACCAAAGACCATACAAAGTCCACTGAAACACATGCTGCTTGAATACCGGATGACTAAATATTGCCTCTAACAGGGGCTTGCACATACCTGTGCATCAATACTTACATGAATAACCTTTTTGAAATGTTGGAAAAATGATGTTTATATTTACCAAATGGATTTTATGCTTTTGGTAGACAGTCATGTCTTTGTTTTCAGGTTTTATCACCTAGAAACATGTTTGATATTAGATTATTTCTATCCACTACTCTAATAGTTTCAGTGGACCACATATTGGTTCCGGCATAGATTCATCCAAGGCAACTTAGCTTGGCGAAAGATACTCAAACCTGACTGAATATAGATCTGCACAATGCTACTGTAATATCACCGGCTACTACTACATGATTTTGGAAGTAGAATTCACTAAATGATAAACTATATACTCGCTGGATTTTCTCTTCTTAGAATGATAGCAGGGTATGTTAGAAAAATGCCTAAAGCCTTTAAGAATTTAAGTATCTCTGTTAGCAACTGCTTAAAAATTATTTTAACAATCCACAATAGTTTGTGTTCTTATGTTTCCGAGAAAATGAGCCACTGCAGTTTTTACTATCGAATGTTGTGTTTCAAATTTCATCATTTTTCAACATTTGAGATTTATGACCTTTTATAATGGTCTCCATCAAATACATGGTCTTGTTTTATGCTGTATAAAAATCAATACATAATTTGGAATTGCCCTTTAATTTATTCACAAGGCTCTCATGCATACTGAAAGTAAATTACTAGACACCAAAGAGAGGCAAAAATCACTTTTGTCTGCATTGATTCATATTTTCTCATTTTATAGTCACATTCAGCCTTTCAAGAAACCAATTCAAATATGATATGATAAAGCTCATGAAAGACACTATGGTATGAGAAAAAAAATCCACCAATGAGGTCAGAATTCGAAGATATTTGAGGGTGAACATTCACAAAGATTTAAAGTTTAAAGACAGAGAAACTGCAGTCGACTCTACAATTTTCAAACATGCTAGGTTTTACAGATTTTTCACAATTTGAGCAGTTTGAGCAAATGACCAATTCAGACTTAAAGTATTGAATTCCTATTATGGGCAATGGAGCTAAACTATGTGTATAGAGTCTCTGTACTTTTCCAGGGGCTATTTACTGGATCATCTAGACCCCAAGCTCTCAAAAGCCAGCCTTCAAGCTAAATGCCAATGAGTCATCTGGTTTATTTATTAAAGACATGAAGTCTTGGACCACACACAAAATTGACTGACTCAAAATAACCAAAAGCTGTTTCTGGGAATTAATATTTTTATGAAGCTCCCTGTGTAATGATGTCCTAAGTGCATGTTCACATGATGTATGCTACTCATGTTTTACTATTTAATAAGAGCAAAGGAAGAGGGAGAGAAGGACAAAATTGCTTTCTCCAAATGGGAACAAAATGCACAGATAAAATGCACAGAACTTTCTGCCAGACACACTTTCCTAGTTGTACGCCATTTGTTGTGGGACCATTACCCTTCCCATCAATCATCTATGACATTCTGATGAACTCATTCTGTGAGTTGTGAGCACATAGATATCCCAAACCTGAATAACAGCCTTAGAAAGTTTTTTAGCTGTCTTTCTATTTGTTGGAAGCAGTGAAATTTCTTAGACCCCTTGACTACTTTTTGTCTGACATAATGACACCATAAAAAAAGACTGATATCAAGTCCTCCAGATAATTGTGCAGGAGGAAGCATTAGAGTCGTACATCAGTCCTACCATATTTGTCAACATTTGAGCTAAGTGATCCATGAGTAGTCATTTAAAACAAATGAGCCTAAATTTATTTTCATACCAGTGTTGATAATAGCATTGAGCATGAACTCAGCTTTGTACAATGAATGGGCCTTAAATCTTTCATAGTACATGATTGTTAATCACAGTGAGGATATTTAGAGAAAGAATAAGACTGAATAATTCAAGTTATTCTGACACTAATATTTGAATGCTCAGAGAATGCAATAATAAAAAGCAAAACATAACCAAAGGCTACTATTTCTAGTGTACTAACTCCCCTCAAATTATAAATATATTTCTCAATTGGAGAGTTTACATAAAGTATTTGACACTGTCACTGCATGCCAATTTTATATACCGAATCATACATGAAAAAAAATTGAATTCAATCTAAAGTCTTACTAGTGTTTTAATTATTTCTAGCTTATTTTTAAGCTATGGTTGTGTGTGTTTGTCTGGGCATGTGCACATGAGGTGAATTGGCCAGAGATTTTGGATCTCCCTTGGAGCTAGAGCTGTAGGTGGCCATGAGCCCACTGTCATGTGTAGTGGGGGAAGGAACTTGAGTTCTGTGCAAGAGGAGTGTCTCTCTAGGACAACTCTCTAGCCCAATGATTCTTTAAAAAAAATAACAAAATAAAATTAGTGGGAAACTGACAAATTGCTTTCAATATATGTTGTTTTTATGTTAGATAATGTTTTGTTATGTTTTTGAAACCCATTTAGACTTCAAGGAATATTTACAGTTTTGGTAATAAAATTGTGGCTGATATGCACACATCAAAAGAGATGACTAAGAAGTTCCAGAGAGATGGCTTTATTCCAACCTTTCTTTGCAAATGGACTATCTTGTTTTGACATACCCATGTAATCATGTAACTTTTATTTTTATTTTTAAATTTTATTTCTTTATTTTGAGAGTTCATACATGAGCACCTTATTTACATAATTTTCATAGCAAGCTCATTGCCTTCTCATTCTTCCCATGCCTCCTCCCAAATCCATTATTTCTTTTTTTATTATTTTTTCATATGTATTTAGTGTTTCCATGTGTATGAATTTTGGGATGAGAGCTTAAAATTGAATAATCTATTATGGAGTTCATACTGGGAGAAAAACAATTTTCTGTCTCCATAACCATTAATTAACTGTCTTTTATCATCTAAGGATGGGGCTGTGTGATAGTTCACCTATCCAGGTTGGCCTGACAATTGGTGGTATCACTATGTAGATCTTAGACAAGCAGTCACATTTTTGTGACTTCTTAAGTACCATTTTCCCGTCATAAATAGAAGACAGTATTTCATAGCAGATGCCCTGGTCCTCTAGTTCTTACATGTTTCTCCCTTCTCTTCCATGGTATCCCCTTAGTGTTAGGTGTAGAAGTTGTACGGTTTGAATTGGACAGCCCACAGTCAATTGTTCTCTGTATTTTAATTGTTTATGGTTTTTTCTAATGGTCTTTGTATGATGCAAAAATAAGGGTTTTTTTTTCATGAATAATGAGAGCTATACTTAACTATGACTATAAGACTAAGTATTTAGAAGGCAGTCTGGAATTATACTGGTTTAGAAACATCATAGTAGCAGATTTTTTTCTAGCTTCTGTGACTCCATGATTCCCAAGTGGTTGTTTCTTTGTGTACCAAGCATGATTTTCCTGCTGTTGAGTCAGCCCAAAGTGCAATTAGAGGCTTGTTGATCACTCACTGTATGTGAGCATCACCATTGCATTATTGGATAAATACTGTCTTGTCCTGAATGGAGGTCATTGTCATGCTTCACAGTGTTTACAGTTTAATGGGGCTATTAATTATTTGATAGCTTACAAACCACCTTTGAATTCATGAGAGCTACTTCTCAATACAGAGGCTTCCTGGTCAGCTCCAGCTTGATCTCCCTAAGTCCTGTATCTTAAATGTGTTAGAGATTTTCCTTCAGTTCCTAGGAGGAAACCAAAGGCAGCTTACCTTAATTACCAAAATATTGTTTTGGGGATGTCATAAACTTAGACCAACTACTCAAAGGGAGGTTTCCCATGCCAGACACTAGGGGTTTAGTTAGTCTATGGCTCTTGGGAAGATTGTTATTTTTCTAAGTGGTGTAACATTATTTAAATTACTTATATATGAATACACATATGAATACAGATGTATACGAATATTATATATTATTCATACATATTTTAAAGTAAGCATAAAGTGATGTGTCCTTTAATGGATATTTCAAACCCTCCATCTGCCTTTGAATTTTCTTACTTGCCTTCTTCATATTAAAACCTCTACTGCATCACTCTTTTAAAATGCAAGCATAAATTTGGCTACTGTCAAGAAACATAGCATAGAAAACATCATGAAATAATAAAATGCCAGTAATTTATGTTGATGATATAATAAAATAATGACCTGCTAATAATTTATGTCAATGGTAATACCATTATTTGAATAATTCAACACATACTTTTGATTTTTCTGTGAGGCAGGCACTCTGTTAATTCTTAGACTTATAAAATACTAATAAGAATTATTACAATCTTCTAATGTGTCTACATTGTAATTCTTCTTTATATTCAGACAGTAATAATATGTACTGTCTCCAAAAGATTTAATGCTTGGGCTTATACAAAATATTTGATGGGTGACAGGGAAAGAATAAACATTCTAAATATTTAAGACAGCTTGTAATGTAGCTATATTGTCTGAATGCTTGCTTAGCATGCACAAGTCTCTGGATGATCTCAAGCACCATATAAACCAAGTGTACTGGCACATGACAGTAGGAGGATCAGAAGTTCAAGTTTATCCTTGACGACACAGTGAATGTGGAAGCAAGTATTTGTCTCAAATTTCAAAAATTAAGAGTTGCAATTCATGTTTAAAGAGCAGGCAGGTAAAAGTTTCCTCTTGCATCAGGAAACACACATCTAATAATCTATTATTTTTAGGCATGTATTTTTATTTCTCAGATAATTTTAGATCTGTTTGGAAATGGTGGCCAACTCTAGTATAATACTTCATTCCAAGGCAGTACTCAAACATGTGATGTATAAGAATAATTAAAATTAACACCTACTCAGGACCCACTATATATATTGATAGCACAAAGATTCATAGGTCTTGTGAAAAGATATGTGTGTGTGTGTGTGTGTGTGTGTGTGTGTGTGTGTAAATCATCATGATAAAAAGGAATGACAGTTTTATAATTTGACTTTACTCTCCTGAAAGTAAGGTAGTGTTTCTAAACAACTAAAACCAAAGTAAGTAATTCTGAATAGTTAAAAAATTAGCTATCATTTACTTATTTAAAATCCCTTTTATATATTTAAACAAATAAGGGAAAGCATACTTGAAGAATAGTAACATACTTCGAGGGTGATTGTATCGTTTCAGAGTTTGTGGGATTTTAGCACATTTCTTTTACTATCTTCCATATATAAGTATTAAGTTTCAGATTTGAAAGAATGAGCATACATAATCCAAACATTTTTATACATATTTTTATTAAGACTGAATACATTCTTTAGCATGAAAAATATGCATATTTTGTAGTTACTAACACTGTTGATTGAAGCCAGGTCTTAAATCACTGTCTCTGTTATCTGATTTAAGGAAGAATGTGTGAGTAATATCATTGTCTTAGGGAGGGCTGCATGTAGTAGATTAACAATGGAGCTGGCCTGTGATGACCAGTATAAAAGCAGCCTGTCATCATCACTTAACTTAAATGATCAACTTTATTCTCTCTCTGATTCAGCTTATCTTAGTAAGTTTCAAAGATCGCATGTAAATTCTTGTTTAAATTTGTTCATCTGAATGGAAGATTGAACTGGAGCATGAAGTGATCAAGCCATATCTGTTTTATGAATTAGTTTTGCAATCTTGAGTTATTACATAAACTCTTCGGGTCTCTTTTCCCACACTGACAGAATGAAAGAATTAGAAGATATTAATCCTTATCTATTGTCAATTACAGTGCTAATTTAAGTTGTTCTGTGTGAGTGCCAAATGTGGGTGTATGTAACAGTAGCCTAAGACACACATATAGGTCCACATCGTTTCTTCCCTGGATGCTTCTAAGAACCTCCTGCCTCCTGCCGGCTTCCCTTGCTTCCACCCTCTAACAGAAGCTTGGTGATGATGAAAGAATGGATTTTGTACTACGCAGTTTTATGGCTTACACTGATCAATAACATTCACGTGGTTTTTGTGGTATGTTCTGCTGAACCTTGACCATCCAGCTACAATAGCTAGAATGGTGTTTCTTGGCTCCAGTGTTCCTACTGCTTAACTCTCTCTCTTACCTAATAGTCTAGGTTCTTTCTCCTCATAAGAAAGTTGGAAAAAGGCCACCGCGGAGAGCCCATGGGCAGCACCCCGCGAGCGAACTTGAGCCTCGGGACCACAGATAAGACCAACTTTTCTGATGCAAGAAAGCGGCCTGGTGATCTCGGGACACACGGAGGCAGAATTCCTCTAGGACCGGGCACGTCCTGTGTTTACCAGAAGTCCCACACCCGGGGATCCCGGCCTGCAGCAGCTCTCTACTCCCAGAACCCGTGGGAGAGACCTCACCGCCTGGTCAGGTGGGCACTCCTGAGGCTGCAGAGCAGAAGAGACCACCAACACTGCCCACCCCTGCCCACATCCCTGGCCCAAGAGGAAACTGTATAAGGCCTCTGGGCTCCCGTGGGAGAGGGCCCAGGAGCAGCAGGACCCCTGCCTGAGACACCGCCGGAACCTGAAGGAAACAGACCGGATAAACAGTTCTCTGCACCCAAATCCCGTGGGAGGGAGAGCTAAACCTTCAGAGAGGCAGACAAGCCTGGGAAACCAGAAGAGACTGTTCTCTGCACACACATCTCGGACGCCAGAGGAAAACACCGGAGGCCATCTGGAACCCTGGTGCATGGAGGCTCCCAGAAGGAGCGGCGCAGATCTTCCTGGTTGCTGCCACCGCGGAGAGCCCGTGGGCAGCACCCCTCGAGCGAACTTGAGCCTCGGGACCACAGGTAAGACCAACTTTTCTGATGCAAGTGACCTGCCTGGAGAACTCAAGACACAGGCCCAAGGAACAGCTGAAGACCTGTAGAGGGGAAAAACTACACGCAGGAAAGCAGAACACTCTGTCCCCATAACTGGCTGAAAGAAAACAGGAAAACAGGTCTACAGCACTCCTGACAAACAGGCTTATAGGACAGTCTAGCCACTGTCAGAAATAGCAGAACAAAGTAACACTAGAGATAATCTGATGGCAAGAGGCAAGCGCAGGAACCCAAGCAACAGAAACCAAGACTACATGGCACCATTGGAGCCCAATTCTCCCATCAAAACGAACATGGAATATCCAAACACACCAGAAAAGCAAGATCTAGTTTCAAAATCATATTTGATCATGATGCTGGAGGACTTCAAGAAAGACATGAAGAACTCCCTTAGAGAAACACAGGAAAACATTAATAAACAAGTAGAAGCCTACAGAGAGGAATCGCAAAAATGCCTGAAAGAATTCCAGGAAAACACAATCAAACAGTGGAAGGAATTAAAAATGGAAATAGAAGCAATCAAGAAAGAAACACATGGAAACAACCCTGGATATAGAAAACCAAAAAGAAGAGACAAAGGCGCTGTAGATACAAG
>NC_046164.1:51415257-51420484 GCF_011064425.1 Rattus rattus | reverse complement strand
AAAGAAAAGGTGAACCAGTCTAGCAATAAAGTATAGAATCAGCGATCAAAAAGCTTCCCCCATTAAATAGGGGTCAAGGATCAAAAAGATTCAACTCAAAAGTCTACCAAACATTTATATCTTAATGTTCCTTTAAAAAATCTCCGTTAAATTATTGTATGAAATATTAGGCTTCTTTATGATATTTTCATACACACGCACATAGGCACACACAGACACACACACACACACACACACACACACAGATCATTGCAGTTTTCTCTCCTCCACTTGATCCCTTCTTCTCTATAAATAGCTACCTGTCTATTATCATGTCAAATATATGTATGTGTATGTGTATAAGTGTATGTGTATGTATAATGTACAATGTGCTGTGTCTATATAATGTATGTGTGTATACACATGAATGTTGGTTATGGTATTAGACAGTACATAATATTCTTGCTCTTTTTTCCTCTTACTTCTACAGCTTTTTCCTAATTTTTCCCTCTCTTTAATTAAAATACATTTTATTGTATATAACATATTTTGGTCAAATCAACCCACCGACTCCATATCTAATTCCTTCTCTATCCTCCCACCATGGTTCCCTCCTAACTTTATGTGCTTTTGATCCATTTTGAACTGAGTTTTGTGCAGAATAAGTGAGAAGTTTCTTATGTTATTCCTCTATTTATAGCTGTTCTGTTTGATTAGCATCATTTGTTGAAGATGCTTTTATTTTCTACAATGTTCATTTTTGGCCTGTTTTTCAAAAATCAGGTGGCTGTAAGAGTGTGAACATTCACTTAAATGTTGGCTACCAAGAAAAGAAAAGAATTAATATTCTCCTGTTACCATACCTTAGAAAGAATTGAAATTAGCACTAGACTTATGAGTGGAAAGAAAACAAATCCTGAAGTCCCCTGTTCTCTAAAGATCAAGTCTTTATACTTCAAAGTGAATAACTCCACAGAAAGCCTGGTGTGCTTGAAAGAAGTGGGTCTACTTCATAAACAGAAAACTTTTTCATTGTAAACATTTTTGTAAATTAAAACTCATATAAGTAGCTAAATCCATAACAAACCAAGTTACCTTCAAGAGCTAGTATGGTCCTAAAGGTAGTGAGATCCTAATCTGACTCAACAGAATTTTTAAAGGAAGGTACTGGGAAGATCATTGATGATCCCTAGAAAGCAAGACAACATCACAAAAGTGAGTTCCTAGAGTCCATCTGTGGGATTTTACTCTCCCCCTTGGCAAAGAAATCCTTGGTGTTGCCACAAACCCAAGTAGTGTATTCAATTGAGCACATACTGATAATTTTTGAAGCCATAAAAAGTTCATTTATAATATGTACTTAACTTTGAATTCTATCCAGCTGCAAAGGAGACTTTCTACAGGTATATCTTCAGAGAGGAAATATGATTCCTATAGAATTTATAGGCTTCTGGTTTTCAAGACCTTTTAACATTGTAAGTCAATCTTAGAATGTGTTTAATGTGAATATGTACCCATAGGACACTTCCTCTACTGCAGAGATGACAAATCAAGGTCTTTGACATTGTAAGTTACAGGGCCAGATACCAAATATGTGGATGAGGTGAATCCATTGTGGGAATGAACCTGGAAAGGCTCCTGGTCCTTTTCCTTGGCAAAATGTAGATGATGACTTATTAGATATTTTTACGCTTGCAGAGAATTTTCAAAGGGACAAAGTGAACACAGAGAAAATGAATCCAAGTAGGATAAAACCCATTTTAAAAGAATGATGTCATGCCATATAGTTGTTTAAAAAAATGATGTTTAGAAAGTAAGCAGAGACCTCAAGAAGATTAAGATGTTAATTCAAACTTTTACTGTTTATATATGACAAAAAGAATAGCCAAGCAAGAAGGAAATAGTTGTTACATTGGAATTGAAAGTATACTCCTATATTATTGATTATTGGAGACCTAATAAAGTTCCTAGGCTCCATACACTTGCATTGACAACAGAAAAACAAAGAGAAATTAAAATATATTTATTAAGGTTAATTAATAATAATCTCTTTATGGTGATATTGGTGTGATAATCTGTCATTTCTTATACCAATGCTTTTTTTTCTTTCCAGTGAAATTACCACAGAATGATTCAACTCAAAAAGATATAAAGTCCTAGCAATAATGATAATCTTAATTTTCAATGGCACCTGTCATTTTTTTATCATAGGTATAAACCCTCAAAGAGCTTTCTCAGAGAGAAACAATATGAGTCACAGACACATTACTTCTGCTGCTGCCGATATCTGAGCACATTTCACTGCTTTTATGTTTGTGAACTACGAATTCATGTTTACTCAGTACGGCTATTTTTCATGTAAGTAGGGCTCTTAAGTGAATGTTTAAAAGAAACCAATGTGAGTTTGAAAACATCTTTTTACTGAAAACAAAATTACAGTTATTTATAACTCAATGCTGAAAAGTACTTGTCTGTTTTTGAGTTGAGATTATTGAAATCTTAAGTTCAATTGTCTCCAATGCCTTAAGCATATTTTACTTAATTCTCACAGCATGAATAAAGAAAATAAGAATGTTAATTGAGTTTAACACTGTGCATTGTGGATCTGGAATCCTATCTTAAATTTCCCAAGGAGTGCCAAAATAAATTGTCTTTATACCAAGGAAAGCATATGTGCTTAAAGATGATGGTGCAATTGAATCTAAAGCATCCTAAGTGCCTTCTAGGCACTGATCCCTGGCTACGTAATGCAATACACAGCTGCCCTCAAGAACACCACTGATCAAGGATAAGCATGCAGTTCTGTGTTCTCCTTTGGAAATAATGACGTTTTTAGCTAAAAAGCTGGCCGAATAGGAGTTTTCTAATAAAGAAATTTCTCTAAAATGCACATTTGAGTTTTGCTTGATACATCATTCTGTGGAGAAGTCACAAACTCCAGCTAGTTTTAACTCAGGCGTGGTGATTTTCAACTTTTCCTTACTTGGATAATTCTTATGACCAAATTTCTGTACAGCTTGTATCACTGAGGCATGAGAGTGGTCCGAGAAACTGAGCAAGGAGATTTCATTCTGTTCAACTCCCTTAAGCCATCAGGTTTCCTTTCCTTTCCTTTCCTTTCCTTCCCTTTCCTTTCCTTTCCTTTCCTTTCCTTTCCTTTCCTTTCCTTTCCTTTCCTTTCCTTTCCTTTCCTTTCCTTCCTTTCCTTCCTTTCCTTTCCTTCCTTTCCTTTCCTTTCTTTCCTTTCCTTTCCTTTCTTTCTTTCTTTCTTTCTTTCTTTCTTTCTTTCTTTCTCTCTTACTTTCTTAGAGTTTTCAACATTATTTTATTTATTAATTTAATTTAATTAACATTACATCCCACTCACTGCCCCCCATGCTGGTCATCCCCTCCCACAATCCTTCCCTTCCCCTTCTCTTCTGAGAGGGTACCTCCCTCCTGGGTACTCCCTACATGACACAACAAGTCTACGGATCTAGGTGCATCCTCTCCCACTGAGGCCAAACAAATCTCTCAGCTATAGCATATCACACAGGCACCAGCTTCTGGGACAGCCCCTGCTCCAGTTGTTCTGGACCCACATGAAGACCAAGATGCACATCTGCTACATATGTTCAGGGAGGCCGAGTCCTGCCTGTATATACTCTTTGTTTGGTGGATCAGTCTCTGAGAGCCCTAAATGTCAAAGTTGATTGACTGCGGGTCATCCTGTGGAGTTCCTATAGGCAGCAATCCCACTACAGCAACAGGGACATCAACCCACCCACAAAACTTTCGTCCTAAAATATATCCTGTCTATAAGAAATGCAGGGACTGGAGATAGATGGAGGGAATGGACAACCAATAAATGGTCCAACCTGAGACCCATCCCATGAGCAAGCACCAATCCTTGACACTATTAATAATACTCTGTTATGTTTGCAGACAGGAGTGTAGCACAGTTGTCCTTTGAGAGGTTCTATCCAACAGCTGACTCAAACTGATGCAGATACCCACGACTAAACAGTGGATGGAGATTGGGGATTCTTGTGAAAGAGTAGGGGAAAGGAGTACAGGCCATCAGGTTTTCAGTGAAACCATTATTACCCACAGTGGTTTCCTTTTAATTGGCCAAGTGCTTGCAAGTTATCTAGGGTAAGACAGAATGCTTGCCACTCAGAGAAGCAGAGCAGTGCTGCCTATAATTCAGCAAACGAGACTTTATGGAGACTACATTAAAAAGGCAAGGCTTGACCTTCACCAGTCTTGCCAGGTTTGGCTTGACATTGTCTCCATAGTAGAACTATAAGAAGAGGGAGAGGGTTGAGGATTTAGCTCAGTGGTAGAGCGCTTGCCTAGCAAGTGCAAGGCCCTGGGTTCAGTCCCCAGCTCTGGAAAAAAAAAAAGAAGAGGGAGAGAAGGAGATGCTCACTGGATGTGCTTTGAGTTCCTTTCTGTTTAGTAAAAGGATTTGAGCATATAGTAACTTCAAAGAACTTTGTCTGCAAATGATTTCATGAATGATTGTTTTTAATCAAGGTTTGTGTTGGATCCCTGCATCCTGGGATTCTTCAAAATAAAATCTAAAGCCTGAAACTGTCCCTTTATTCACTACTACCCTGTAATGACTGAATGTCACAATGCATCCTTGCAAAATGGCTTCATACAAAATATACTCTAGAAAAGTCATACTACATCAGTGGTTAAAACTCCCATTGTAGACTCACAGTTACCATAAAGAGAAGACCCTCAATGAAACATTATCAAATCTTTTTGACTCTGTAATGTTTTATGACGTGTTAAAGTGACCAGGTGAAAGTGGATTACCCATAGAAACATTACAACATTTGTACTCTCCTCAAATTACTCCTTCATGAACAGACTCAGTTACTAGGCAAAATGAACACAACACACCTTTCCCAGATAGTCATCTTTAGCTAAGAGGATCATTCTCACTGGACTGATTTAATCAGACAAGACCTTAAAAGGGAAAAAGCTTTTCATGGCAAATGCAAAGGGAAGCTGAATTTGTGGTTGCTTCCCTCTTCTATATTCTTCCAACAGAATGTCCTTGTACAGACAATAGCTTCAGCCCTTGGCTACATTGTACTCTCTTTTGCCAATCTTATAGATTTTTGACTGGCTTAGCAACACTCCATCAGCACACAAACTAATTCTTTATAATGAATGTCTCTATGCCTGTGCTTCCTAGTTCATATTCTCTCTCTCTCTCTCTCTCTCTCTCTCTCTCTCTCTCTCTCTCTCTCTC